>NC_135907.1:20399433-20574433 GCF_964194155.1 Cetorhinus maximus | reverse complement strand
CCCAGTGCAGGTGAGGGGACCGAGTGCAGGAACAGCGAGTAAAACACACACAGGGCAATGCAGAATGAAAAAAGAGCACAACCTGTCCGACATCATCCACCACATCAGAGAGACGCCCCGGTGTATTCAGTCTCCTGGTGAGGGAAAAGGCAGGGATGGGTGAGGGAGAAACTGTGGGAATTCTGTGTCTAACTCAACAGCGCGACCACTCAGACTCTTCTGTCCCTTTGAGGGTCAAGAGGTAGTAAAGAGCCAAGAGGGAGATTAGGATCAGGATCATAAAAGGGGGGCAGGTGTGACTGAACTCACTTCCCAAATTTGTACATTATCTTCTGGGATCTGGGTCTGGATACTGCACATGCTGATGGGTCAAAATGTTCCTCCTTCAGGTGACTTTGGGGCTTTAGGAAAGAGTTGCTCGCTCTCTGTGGGTAACACTCTTGTCTCCAAGTCCGAGTGATGTAGGTTGAAGTCCCCCTCCGGAGATTTTGCCACAAAATTCCAGCTGATGCAGACTGTGCAATACCGAGGGGCTGCTCCACTGTGTGGGGCGCTGCCTCTCTGACAGAACATTAAACGGAGGCTATGGGCTGCCCTCTTACGTGAATGTTTTTTTTTAAAAAACACTTCACCCTATTGATCAAAAGGAGGGAGTTCTCAGAATTAAATCAGAATCTCCGAATTGTTACAGTGCAGAAGGAGGCCATTCGGCCCATCATGTCTGCACTGGCTCTCTGTGCATTTTAACTTAGTGCCAAACTCCTGCCTGTTCCCTGTAACCCTGCACATTGTTTCTATTTAAATAATCACCCAATGCCCTCTTGAGTGCCTCAGTTGGACCTGCCTCTACCAAACTCCCAGGCAGTGCATTCCAAACCCTAACTACTCGCTGTATGAAAAAGTTTCTTCTCATCTCGCATTTACTTCTTTTGCAAAACACTTTAAAACTTACCCTCTGGTTCTCAATCCATTTACAAGCAGGAACAGTCTCTCCCTATCTACTCTGTCCAGACCCCTCATGGTTTTGAAAACTTCTATCAAGTCTCCTCTTAGCAACCCTCTCCTCTCCAAGGAGAACAGTCCCAACTTCTCCAATCTTTCCTCATAACTGAAGTGTCTCATCCCTGAAACCATTCTCGTAAACCTCTTCTGCACTCTCTCCAATGCATTCACATCCTTCCTATAGTGTGGCACCCAGAACTGTACACAATACTCCAGCTGAGGGCTAACCAGTCTCTTACATAAGTTCATCATAACCTCCCTGCACTTGTAAGCTATGCATCTATTAAAGAAGCCTAGAGTAGTGTATGCTTTAGAAACAGCAGGTATTCCCCCTGGTATTGCAGCCAATACTTACTCCTCAACCAACAGCTAAAACAGATCATCTGGTCATTCAGCACATTGCTGTTTGTGGGAGCTTGCTGTGGGTGAATTCTCTGCCTCAATTCTTACATTAAAACACTTCAAAAAGTACTTCATTGACATCCTGAGGTTGTGACAGGCTCTATATAAATGCAAGCACTTTGTATCTGTGGTAGTTTCTGGTGGGTGAGAGAATGCCTAGATGAGAGCTGCTGATAAACCAGAGGGACTCACTGTCAGGTGTCGGGTGTGTACGTGAATCTGAGAGAGATAAGGTGGTGGTGATTATTGGCAACAAATACCATGACACAACATTCCGAGCTCATGTACAGCACGGGGTTACATACAGAGTACAGCTCCCTCTACACTGTCCCCATCAAACACTCCCAGGACAGGTACAGCACAGGGTTAGATACAGAGTAAAGCTCCCTCTACACTGTCCTCATCAAACACTCCCAGGGCAGGTACAGCACGGGGTTAGATACAGGGTAAAGCTCCCTCTACACTGTCCCCATCAAACACTCCCAGGACAGGGACAGCACGGGGTTAGATACAGAGTAAAGCTCCCTCTACACTGTCCCAGAAACTCTCCCAGGGCAGGTACAGCAGTAAATGCAAACCAGCTATGAACCAACTGAATAGTAGAACAAGCTCAAGGGGCTGAAGGGCCTCCTCCAGATCCTATGTTCACTCCTTATCCGCCAAATCAGGGAGTGTGTCAATAAACTGGTCTCACAGGTAGATATTAGCCAATAGAACATTAAAAAACACTTCACCCTGCCAATGTAACATAGATAATTACCATCTTTATTACAACTAAATTAACCATGACATTGTTTGACTGGTTATTTACCAGGTTAAAAATTACTCACTGTAATTATCAGGAAATACTGTTTATTCAGCATTCTCTCAGTCAACTGTGCAGAGTTCCTGTTTAAATCTGCATCAAACGATCTTGAACAGCCAATCCTCTGATAAGAGGATTACAAATGTGACTGTGGGTGATCAGATTTTGCAGTAAATAAACACTGATTCCAACATGAGGCAAGACACCTAAAATATGAAGGAGTGTGAAGATGTTGTGAAACTACAGGATGTGAAGGAGAAAGAGCTGTATTTACATAGCACCTTTCACAACCACAGGATGTCCCCAAGCACTTTGCAGCCAATGAAGTGCTTCTGTAACATAGTCACTGTGGTGATGGAGGAAACGTGGCAGCCAATTTACACACAGCAAGATCCCACAAGCAGCAATGTGATAATGACCAGAGACTCTGTTTCAGCGGTAAGGATTGAGGGATAAAGATAACGATAGAGTGCCACGGGATCTTCTACATTCACCTGAGAGGGCAGATAGGGCCTTGGTTAAACATCTCAGGCAAAAGTCGGCACCTCCGACAGTGCAGCGCTCCCTCGGTACTGCACTGGAGTGTCAAGCCTGGATTTTTTTGTTCTCAAGTGGGACTTGAACCCACAATCTTCTGACATAAAAGTGAGAGTGCTACATGTGAGAGAGAGAGAGAGAGAGAGAGAGTGTGTGAAACGGCACAAGGAAGTGTGAGAGAGAAAGCACTGGAGAGCCGGGAGGAGTTAGAGACAAAGCACAAGAGACAAGAACAAGGAGTAGCACAGGAGTGTGCAAGAGGGAAAAAAGTGACAGAGCGATGCTTGAGAGAAGGAAAGAGAAACAGCAGAAGAGAGTGTGAGAATGAAAGAAATAATTTGAGAGTCCAACAGAACGTGAGTGTGGCAGCAAAGAATGCGTGTACAGAGAAATCGATGAATGATGGAGCGAATGCAGGAGAGAGAGAGAGAGAGAGGGAGGAGGTGAGAAATGAGTGTGGGAATGTGAGCCAGATGAGGGAGGGATTGTATAAAAGCAAAAAACTGCGGATGCTGGAAATCCAAAACAAAAACAAAAATACCTGGAAAAACTCAGCAGGTCTGGCAGCATCTGCGGAGAGGAACACAGTTAACGTTTCGAGTCCGAATGACTCTTCACCAGAACTAAGGAAAAATAGGAGAGAGGTGAAATATAAGCTGGTTTAAGTGGGGGGAGGAGTAGAGCTGGATAGAGGGCCAGTGATAGGTGGAGATAACCAAAAGGCGTCACAGACAAAAGGACAAAGAGGTGTTGAAGGTGAGGTGTTGCATTCTTTACAGATCCCACACCCCACTCACAAACAGGCCAGTGAGTCAGTCCTAAAGTTGCCTAACTCGTGACTGACATGCATCTGTACAAAATACAAAGCGGTAGTTCCTTTCCTCCTGATAAACACTCCCAACACAAGCTGATTAGGAGCTGGATGAATAGAAATAATTTCTCTTTTTAATCACATGTTTCTCAGCATTTCCTAAAGTGGTTCACATAAAAAAACACTTCTAGTAAAGCCGCTGTCGCTATGTACGGTCCCTCAAACAACAAGATAACATCAATGGTGGATGAGTGCAGCTCCCATAACACTCAAGAAGCTTGACACCATCCAGGACAAAGCAGCTCCACTTGATTGGCACCCCATCCACAAACATTCACTCCCTCCACCACCGATGCACAGTAGCAGCAGTGTGTGTACCATCTACAAGATGCACTGCAGGAATTCACCAAGGCTCCTCAGACAGCACCTTCCAAACCCATGACCACTACCATCTAGAAGGACAAGGGCAGCAGATTGATGGGAACACCACCACCTGGAAGTTCCCCTCCAAGTCACTCATCATCCTGACTTGGAAATATATCGGCCGTTCCTTCACTGTCGCTGGGTCAAAATCCTGGAACTCCCTCTCTAACAGCACTGTGGGTGTACCTACACCACATGGACTGCAGCGGCTCAAGAAGGCAGCTCACCACCACCTTCTCAAGGGGCAATTAGGGATGTGCAATAAATGCTGGGCCCAGCCAGCGAAGCCCACATCCCGTGAATGGATTAAAAAAAAATTTAAAAACAGATTATCAGGCCACTATCTCATTGCTGTTTGCGGGAGCTTGCTATGCACAAATTGGCGACTGTGTTTCCCAGATTACACCAGTAACTAAATTTCAAAAGTACTTCATTGGCTGTGAGGCACTTAGGGGACATCCTCGGGTCAGGACAGGCACTATATGAATGCAATTCTTTCTTTCCTTAGGTGAAAGACCATTTCATTTGATTTTAGGGATGAATGTTGGCCGAGAAACTCCCATTCTTCTTCAAAAGGTGTCACTGGGTCCTTTACCTTAACAGGCGAGAGGGAATCTCGATTTATCGTCCGATCCGAAAGACAGGGTTTGTGGCGTGACACTGTTTGGCCTGACAAGCTTTGTCCCCGGGCTATTTGAACATCCCTTCTGCACCCAAAGACATTTCCCTGTGTGAGAAAGGAGCTCCAAAACCTGCTCAAAAACTCAGCAGCATTCACACTTAACCAGTCACAGAGACACACCTAATAATAGTCCCAGGGGTGAAGTACAATGTACGAACATATGAAATAGGAGCAGAGGTAGGCCATTCGGCCCCTCGAGCCTGTTCCGCCATTCAATAAGATCATGGCTGATCTGTCTGTGTTTCAAGTTCTACATTCCCATCCACCCCCGATAACCCTTGCCTAACAAGAATCTATTTACTTCTGCCTTAAAAATATTCAATGACCCCACCACCTTCTGAGGCAGAGAGTTCCAAAGTTGCCCAACCCTCTGAGAGAAAAAAATTCTCCTCATTTCTATGCTAAAAGGGCAACCCCTAATTTTAAAACAGTGCCTCCTAGTCCTGGACTCACCCACAGGAGGAAACATCCTTTCCACGTCCACCTTGTCAAGACCGTTCGGGATCTTGTATAACTTCAATCAAATCACCCCTCACACATCTAAACTCCAGTGGAAACAAGCCTAGTCTGTCCAACCTATCCTCATAAGACAACCCCCTCAGTCCAGGTATCAATCTAGTAAACCTCCTCTGAACCGCCTCGAAAAGCAGCATCTCATCTTTGTTCTAAGCATTTTATACCCTTCAGATCTTATCAAAAAAAAAATCATTTTTGGAGGTGGTGGGAGAGATAACTTTGGAGAGGCTAGCACTAATAGCGAGTGAGGAGAGGGGTTGTGACAGTTAACAGGAGTGAATCTCACTGGGAAAACTGGGTTGGGCAGTGGTTTGTGACAGTAAGGGAAGGACATTAGTTGGGAATTGCCACAAATGACGATGTCCGGGAACAGTCCACTATTCAGACATAGAAGGCAAATCAATACGCAGAGGCCATTCAGCCCATCTTACCTGTGTATGCTCTTTAAAAGAGCTACCCAATTAATCCAACGTTCACCCACCCCCCCAACCCCCTCCCCACTACCATCATAACTTACAAAAAAAAATCTCCATTAAATTTCCGCTTAACCTGCTCTGCTCTGTGGAGCCACAATCCCAGCTTCACTTATCAAATTGGGTTTGACGCTTCTCCCACTTTCTCATGGACGTTCTGTAACCAGGGGTGGAATAGTGCGGAGATACGGGGGGGTGCGGGGGAGGGGGGGTGGAGCTAACATGCTCAGGCATCCCCCCCTCCCCCCTCACCCCCCCCTCAGAAAACACATACGACCCACCCGCACCCATAACACACGATGGGGGTCATTAAGGAGGGGGCCCAGTGGGCCTCCTGCCCTCTGGAGCTGCCGGACAATCCAGCGGTGGGGCCAGGAAGGGGTCAGTGGCCGTGGCCTGGGCTCCTGGTGAAGGCAGGGCCCCCGAGGCCTGGGATCCCCGGTGCTGGTGAGTCCGAAGGTTAAGGAGAGGGGCTGTGTTGGGGGTGGGGCAGGGCGGGGTGTGTGTGTGTGTGTGTGTGTGTGGGGCGGAGGGGAGGGGTGGGGTGGGGGAAATGGGTTTCAGGGAGGGAGTAGATAGGAAGCAAGGCTGGGGTTTAGTCTAAGGGGTGGGGGGGGCTGTCCCACCATCAGCACCCACCCCACCACCCCCTCCGTATTATGGGGGTGAGTCCGGGGGTGGATGGGAAGGTGGTGGGATTTATGTGCTCTTCCCTGCAGGAAACACGCCCGGCCGGGGACACGTAAAATTCAGCCCCTTCCTTTGGACTCATCCCATGGGTGTCCCACTATCAGCCACTTTTACCATACGCTAGCCTCCCTTTTATGTTTCAGTCACTCCTTTCCCACCCCCCCTACTTTTCCCAGAACTTCCTCTGCTCTTCCCCACCCACTTCACCCACCCTCCTTCCCCGGTCTGCACTGTATTTACTTAAAAAGCTGTCACAGCTCCAGCGTGTTCCAGTTCTGATAAACACCCGCTGACCTAAAACATTAACTCTCTCTCTCTCTCTCTCTCCACACAGATGTTGCCTGACCTGTGGGAGTTTCCAGCATTTTCAGTTTTTATTCCAGGGACCCCCAGAGAGATGGACCTCTCTCGACCCTTGACCCCTGCGTGCTGTGAGCTTCGTCCATGACAAACCAGCTCTGGTAAGTCTGAACGATCTATGACCCAAACGTACAGGCTTCTGTCTGGCGATGAAATGCCAAACTGCCCTCAACATCTGGACTTGAAATAAGAAAGTAAAAAGGAAACTGCATTCATTTAGCACCTTGCACTACCCCACGACATCCCAAAGCACTTTGCGTCCGGTGAGTTAGTTTGTAAGTGTCAGCACTTGCCTCACAGGCAAACACAGCAGCCGGTTTGCACACAGCAAGATCCCACAAACGGCAACGAGATCAATAACTGGTTAACCGATTTTGGACAAGGTTGATTGAGGGATGAATGTTGGTCGTCTGCTCTTCCTTCAACAGTGCGCGGTCAGCCCGCGAGATACACAGGGTGCACTCTTGACAGGACAATCTGCATCATTGAGGCGTCAGTTGTCTAAATATTTAGACTCTGGGCTCAGCTGGTCCTCCCCGTCAAATTGGGACCAGAAGGCTGTGGATTCACGCCCTCCGCAAGGAGGGCTAGCGACTTCGATGAAGTACTGAGAGACTGATGAACAGATGGAGAAGACATTAAACCCCTTTCGGTGGATGGACAAGGTGACACTGTTGTAGAAGAGCAGGACAGCCCTTCTGGTCCAGTTTGACTTTCCTCCCTCAAACTTACACCAGCGAAGATGAGACATTCGTCTCATTTACTGTGATACCTTGACGTGCGCAAGTGGCCTCCCTCAAGAGAGCAAGACTTGCCTTTTTATAGCACCTTTCACAACCTCGAGACTTCTGAAAGAGCTTTCCAATAAATGGTGCACGTTGTGAAGTCTAACCACTGGTTGTCATGTCAGAAACTGAAGCAGCCAATTTGCACACATCACAAAACTGCAATGTAACACTCGGTGTTTCAGTGATGCAAATCGAGGGGTGACAAGGTCTTGTGGCGCAGTGGGTAGTGTCCCTACCTCAAGGCCAGAAGCTCTGGGTTCAAGTCCCACCCCAGGTCTTGATGGCCAAGGTTTGTGCATTCATAACATGGCCAAACAGGTTGACTATCAAATTGCCAATCCTTCCAACACACGCCAATGGTGGTAAACATGGGGGAGATTCCTGGTCAGCCATGTGATGGGAAGGAATTGGAACCTCTCCCATAGCTCCAGACTACAACATGGAAAAGTGCGTGTTGCCATAGCAACTCAGATCCCTTGTGGTGGAGGGCTGGTGTGGATCAGATTGGCAGTGTGGAGTTCGACACCACAGTATGGAGTGGGTTTGGGACCTGCCTCCTTGCCCTACCCATGGGCGGAGGTTGTGGTGCTGTTGGTTGCACCTGTCCCCCCTTCAGGGACCTGAAGGAATAGCTGAGGGATAAATATTGATCAGGAAAGTGGGAGAACTCCCTGATCTTCTCTGGGACAGTTTATGTCCACCTGACAGGGCAGACGATTAAACTGAGGCCCCTGTCTGCCCTCTCAAGATGTGAGATCCCATAACACCGTTTTGTAGAACAGGAGAATCCTCCCAGTGTCATGGTCAATATTTATCCTGCAATCAGCATCACTAAAATAGTGTAACTGTCCACTTAACTTACCGCTGTTTGTGGGAGCTTGCTGTGCACAAATTGGCTGCTGCTTCTCCTACATTACAACAGCGGCTATATTTCAAAAGTACTCCAATCGCTGTACAGCACTCCTGAGGTCATGAAAGGGAGTATATAAATACAACTTCTTTTATGTTTATCTAATACTGGCGAATACAATGATTTAAGCAGCTAACAGCGACCATGTGTGTTATGTTGTGCACACACATAAGGAACTTTTATGGAGCTCGCTCCAGGCAACAGACCCAACCAATTACGTAACAGATTTCAAACTCTGCACGTGAATCAATGACACATTGTCCAC
This sequence comes from Cetorhinus maximus, assembly GCF_964194155.1. Taxonomy (NCBI): domain Eukaryota; kingdom Metazoa; phylum Chordata; class Chondrichthyes; order Lamniformes; family Cetorhinidae; genus Cetorhinus; species Cetorhinus maximus. The sequence continues at coordinate 20,565,769 of NC_135907.1, read as the reverse complement.
CAAGCAGTTATCCCAGTTTTAATGAGATTTGCCATTTGTTTATAAACCAGTTGAAGGTTTTTGGTAGGGCTTGCCAAAAGTGGAGATCATTAAGATCAGCGGCATTGATGAAGGAACCAGCAATGCTGTTCACAGCAGTCACACCAGTGTAATAGCCGGGACTGGGGCTGGTGATTTACAAGGTGAGGCGACTGTGAGGGGGCTGGAGAGAGGGAGGGTATGGGACCAGCACGGCTGCTACCAGGCACTGGAGAAAGCTGCGCTTGTGCTGCGCGGGACCAACAGTTACACTGCACCTCTGCTACCAGGCGTTTGGAGCAAGGCAGCACCCCTGTTGTGAGGGATTTTGACGGGAAGACTCCATGAGAATTCCAGGTCCAGAATGGGGCTACCAAGCCAGAGGATGAGGCGCAGTTGGGATTCTTGGACAGACAATGTGTTTATTTAACTACATCTTAATGTGTCTACGCTATTTGCCTCAAGTGCTCCCTGTGGTAGCGAGTTCCACATTCTCACCACTGTCTGAGTAATGCAATTTCCCCTGAATTCCCAATCGGATTTAGTGGTGACTAATTGTGGCCCCTGGTTTTGGACAAGTGGAAATGTCTTTAGTGTGCCCACCCCATCAAATCCTTTTATAATCCTAAAGACCCTCAGCTTTCATTTGTCTAAGGAAAAGAGCCTCGGCCTGTTCAGTCTCCCCTAACAGGTATAACCTCCCAGTTCTGGTATTATCCATGTTAATCTATTTTTATACCTTCTCCAGTGCATCTACATCCTTTTAGTCATAAGGAGACCAGAACTGTGCGCAGCATTCTAAATGTGGTCTAACCAAGCCTCTAATCTAACATAATATTTACACATTGTGACTTGTGATGGTGCTGGGAGCTGGTCAGAGGATACACCACATGATCCACATTGTATTATTCACACTGCCAAGGTGTGTCTGTGTTTAAGCCCAGTGCCTTTACATCCAATAAAATCTAATTGTTGTAAATAAGCTCTCCCTGAGGTCAGGCAGGGGCTAAACTGCTGTCGCTCAGAGAATTCCTGATTGACAACTACTTGGAGATAGATGTAGGCTAAAAAATGGGCCTGATTTTAACTCCACTTTCTGGCAAGGAAGGGTTGGGAGACAGTGACAGGAAGGGCAGTAACTTACTGCCTTCTGATTCCCGCTGCCATCTCACCAAGCCCTGACGCTAACCTGCCCTTTGCAGCCAGTGAACAACGTGGCCACAGGAAGATGGTGGCGTGGTGCTGGTGTCACTGGGCTAGTAATCCAGAGGCCCACATTAACGCTCCGCGGACGTGGGTTCAAGTCCCAACGCGGCAGCTAGTGGAACTTAAAACTTGATTAATAAAATCTGGCATCGAGTTTTAGAAATGGCGACCATGAAACTACCATCAGTTGTTGTTAAAAAAAACCCTTGAGGGTTCACTTTCGGGAGGGAAATCTGCTGCCCTCACCCGGTCTGGCCTACATGTGACTCCAGCGACCACAGCAAACGTGGTTGACGCTTACCCACCCTCTGAAGTGGCCGAGAAAGCCACTCGGTTCAAGGGCAATGTTTTTGTCAATCCGCAGACCAGGCACTGATGGAATTGGTGGGACTTCAAGTTAGGCTGGAGGCCTGAATTAGCAAAGTAGTGAGGCTTTCTCTCAAACGCACCCCCAACGTCGGGCTAAATCTGCCAGGGGTGGTAAGTTTCATAATAAGTTTCAGGTCTCCCTGTGGGACCGGATCCTATACAAGGGGCAGACCAGGTGAGGACAGCTGAAGGCAGCGATGGGTAACCTAGGCTGGTGAGCAGGCCTCAAGAGCGACCCTCCTTCATCCCAGTGGGCCGCAGGATTGAAATCGGGCATGCGCGCTAACCGAGACCCCGTGAATAAGATTAAATACATTTAATACACGCCGAATATTTCATAACGAGTCCTAGAAAACGCTTAGCCACTCATACAGTAATAGAACTGTCATCCGCGTCAAACGGTAAAAATAAAAGGAACATTCACGCTTCCCTTACATCACACTCAGTGCGACTTCTGGATGGATCTGTCCTCCACAAGCTCTCTTAGATCAGGGCTCAGGGATGTGCGGACAATTCAGCGCTGAGGTTTCCACCCGTTACTCTGCCGTGCATTTTGCATTTGATGTGTCCCATAGCAGGAAAAGTCTGCTCAAACTGTGCATTTTGATTACAAAGATTGAGGGAGAAACGGACCAGAGATATTCAACCAAAGATCTCGTAAAGCTTTCCTCTTTAGCCGATTGAACGCAGAGGGAGCGCTTTGATAGGACGCAGAGGGACCGCACGGCTCTCGCAGTCAATGTTGTGTGCAATCAGCACCCCTCTCACTTTACGTGTCCTTTGCTTTGCCGTGTGTATCGCTTCAGTGATACCAGCAGGAAAAAAAACTACGTGGAGGGAAGCTAGCAGAACCTGGCAGCTCCCTGCACGCGGGCAACAGTCAACAAAATGTCTCGCGGGCCGCACTCAGAATCCTGATGGGCCGCTTGGGCCCACCACTGGCTTAAGGGCACCAGTGAACCCGTTGAGTTCTTATAACAACCCAACAGCTTCATAACTTCTATTGGCATCTGATTTTAATCGCAAACTGAATTCAAATCCTTAAGCTGTGCTGGTGGCATTTAAACTCACATTTTCTGGCCAAGTAACAGAACCATGACACTATCAGCAGTCCGACTGAGATTGTTTTGACGTTTTGTGTTTTAGTAGATTAAGGTTTGGGCATGACTGTCATCGATATACATGCACACACACACGCACGCACACACACACACACACACACACAGATGCACGCATACACACAGAGACAGGCAGACACACACACACAGACAGGCACACACACACACACACACACACACAGATACACACAGGTAGACACACACATAAACACACACAGACAGACAAACACACACACAGACCCGCACACACACACAAACAGAGATACACACACAGAGACAGACAGACACACACACACACACAGACAGGCAGACAGACACGCACAAACAGACAGACACACATACACACACATAAACACACACAGACAGACAAACACCCCCACACACAGACACACACACACACTCACTCACAAAAACACACGCACATGCACAGACACTACATCATGCCAATCTAACACCTCAGTTCAGTGACTCAGACTGTGAGTGCACCGAGGCATCTGATGTTGATTCGAGACCTGCTAAACAGGCAAAAAGAAAGAAAAGATTTCCATTTATACAGTGCCTTTTATGGCCTCAGGATTCTCCAAAATGCTTTACAAGCAACAAAATACTTTCAAGTGTAGTCACTGCTGCAACCAATTTTGTGCACAGCAAGCTCCCACAAACAGCGCTGTAATAGTGATCGGGTCATCTTTTTTCAGTCATGTTGACTGAGGCACCAACATTAGAACTTTCCCGCTCTCCTTTGAATAGTGACCATGGGATCCTTAAGGTCCACCTGAGAGGGTGGGCAGGGTCTCAGCTTTAATGTCACATCTGAAAGACTGTATCTCAGACACTGCAATTTCTCCCCCAGCAGTGAGAGACTGGCTCTTGTACTCAAGTGGAGCGGGATTGTGAAGCCACAACCATCTGACTCTGAGGAAAGCATTGCCGCCAGCCATGTTCTGATCATAGACGTGCACTGTAGGCTTGCTGTATTACAGGGCAGCCAAAAGAAATTAAGTGAATAAGTGAAACCAGACCTCTTATGGTCCTGGTACCAGGTTCGATCACATTGGCAACAGAACAGACCCAGCACTGACCATCCTGTGGACTGATACTGACCGTGCCTGTGTTGATCAGGCCTCCAGCAAGACCCGCAGTGTCTATACTAAGACAGACCCTGGGACAACCTATCACATTACTCAACTCTGCCTGCAGGACTGACCCATCACTGACCATGTAACCAGGAGAACTGACCTAGTGACTGTGTAACTAGCCAGAGAGCTGACCATCAATGATAGAACCAATCAGTGCTACCACCTGGATCATTGTGTGTAAGAATGTTTTTTTTTTTATTTGTACATGGGGCGTGGGTCTTGTTGGCTAGACCAGCATTTATTGCCCATCCCTAATTCCCCTTGCTCAGAGGGCATTTAAGAATCAACCACATGTAGGCCAGAACAAGTAAGGACAGCAGATTTCCTTCCCTAAAGGGCATTAGTGAGCCAGATGGGTTTTTACAACAATCAACACTTGGTTTTGTGGTCATCATCAGACTTTTAATATCAAATTCAAATTTCCCACATCAGGTGGGATTCGAACCGGGGTCTCCAGAGCATTACCCTGAGTCTCTGGAGTACTCGTCCAGTGACAATAACACTATACCACCTCTCCCCCGCCCCCTGCCCATTGGAAATTCAGAATTTAACAACATTAGTTACATCACAAAGGGGGATATTAGGAATGAAGTTATTCTGTGAAATCACTATTCTAATAGAGGTCCCAACACTTTAAAATTAAAATGTATCAATGCATTTAGCTAGAGCATGGATTTCAATCTCCCACTCATTATGACAGTAACCACACTTCCACTGTACTTCATTGGTTGTAAAGTGTATCGGGGAGGTCCTGAGATTGTGAAAGGTGTCTATAAGTGCAAAACTTTTCTTTCACGGCCTTTTTGCAGCATGAGCTGTCTGTCCACAGCCAACGCGTGCCTGGCACAGATTGTTCACATCTCTCTGCCCCCTACCAGGCTTCCACTTGTGAACCATCTGCCACTTAGCACAAAGGAAGATGGTTGTGGTTGTTGGAGGTCAGTCACCTCAGCTCCAGGACATCACTGCAGGAGTTCCTCAGGGTAGTGTCCTCGGCCCAACCATCTTCAGCTGCTTCATCAATGACCTTCCTTCCATCATGAGGTCAGAAGTGGGGATGTTCGCTGATGATTGAATAATGTTCAGCACCATTCCCGTCTCCTCAGATACTGAAGCAGTCCATGTCCTAAATGCAGCAAGACCTGGACAATATCCAGGCTTGGGCTGACAAGTGGCAAGTAACATTCGCGCCACACAACCTCCAACAAGAGAGAATCCAACCATTGCCCCTTGACATTCAACGGCATTACCATCACTGAATCCCCCACTATCAACATCCTGGGGGTTACCATTGACCAGAAGCTGAACTGGACTAGCCAGATAAATACTGTGGCTACAAAAACATGTCAGAGGCTAGGAATCGTGCAACGAGTAACTCACCTCCTGACTCCCCAAAGCCTGTCCACCATCTACAAGGCACAAGTCAGGAATACTCCCCACTTGCCAGGATGAGTGTAGCTCCTACAACACTGAAGAAGCTTGACACCGTTCAGGACAAAGCAGCCCGCTTGATTGGCACCACATCCACAAACATTCACTCCCTCCACACCGACGCACAGTAGCAGCAGTGTGTACCATCTACAAGATGCACTGCAGGAATTCACCAAGGCTCCTTCGACAGCACCTTCCAAACCCACGACCACTACCATCTAGAAGGACAAAAGCAGATAAATGGGAACACCACCAACTGGAAGTTCCCCTCCAAGTCATCCACCAACCTGACTTGGAAATATATCGCTGTTCCTTCACTGTCGCTGGGTCAAAATCCTGGAACTCCCTCCCTAACAGCACTGTGGGTGTACCTACACCACATGGACTGCAGCGGTTCAAGAAGGCAGCTCACCACCACCTTCTCAAGGGCAACTAGGGATGGGCAATAAATGCTGGCCTAGCTAGAGATGCCCACATCTCGGGAATATTTAATAAAAACTTCGCCCATCAGCTCCATTTTGCTGATACCTGCTCCTGGGTCAAAAACCTAAGACTGGAAATACAACAAGGTGCATGTGTGTGCCCGTCAAAGGAGGGATTTAATTGTAATCAGGTTTAAATTACAGCTCTGCAATGTGGCAATGTTTAGTCAAACCATCCTTATTAAAAACCACAATTTACATTTAACATAATAAAACATTCCGAGGTGCTTCAAAGGAGCATTATAAAATTCAGCAGCCACAAAAGGAGATATTAGGTCAGAGGACCAAACACTTGGTCAAAGAGGTAGGCTTTAAGGAGCCTCTTAAAGGAGGAAAGTGAGGTAGAGAGATGGAGAGGTGTAGGGAGGGAATTCTAGAGCTTAGGGTCTAGGCACGGCCACCAATGGTGGAGCAATTAAAGTCAGGGATACCCAAGATGTCAGAATTCGAGGAGCGCAGAGACCTCGGAGGATTGTGGAGCTCGAGGGGATTACAGAGATAGGGAGGAGCGAGGCCATGGAGAGGTTTGAAAACAAGGGTGAGAATTTTAAAATCAAAACATTTGCTTGACCAGAAGCCAATGTAGGTCAATGAGCACAGGAGTGATAGGGGAATGGGTCACGCGAGGCGGGCAATGGTGCTTTATTGTAGCCTCGTGTTTTCCTTCTCACTCCAGTGTGTGCAGTATCACAAACAGATGTGATCAAATTGGGTCCTAACTGACCTTATACTCTGAGGAAGGGATTGTCGCAGGAGACTTCCAGGTGTCAACATCTGGCTCAGTGGGTAGCACTCTCACCTCTAGACCAAACTGTTGTGGGTTTGCAGCCCCCACCCCAGAGATGTGAGCCTGAAACCCTGGGCAATATGTCAATGCAGCACTGAAAGAGAGAGCTGCCCTGTTGGAGGTGCTGTCTTTTAGATGAGACCACGGAGCTCTCCCTGAGGCCAATATTTATCCCTCAACCAACATCATTGAAAAGAGATTATCTGGAAGTTACCACGTTGCTGTTTATGGGAGCTTGCTGTGCGCAAACTAGCTTCCACATTTCCTGCACTTCAAAAAGGGCTTAACTGGTTGTTCGGTGCTTTGAAATGTCTGAGGTTGAACTATAAATTGTCTAAGTGCCCGTTTCATGTGTTATTAATGAATTGGTTATATGATGAGTCACTACACCATCTTGTTCCCATATCAAGATCTTTATTTTCTCTCAATGACTTGCTCTCTCTCCTCTTCTACGCTGCTCTCCCCGCCCATGTGGCACCGCTATCATGCCAGCTGATTGACCATTGGGCGCAGCCTCGCCCAATCCTGTTCTCAACCTGATGCACACACTTTGAGGCAGGAGCGGGGGGGCCGGGGAGGGGAGGCTGGTGGTGGTGGTGGTGGGGAGGGGGCACTGGTCGAATTCCCTCCCTCTGCCTGCCCTCCTGCCCACCACTATCTCTCTCTCTCTCTCTGTTCTGAGGTCAATCCTCCTGCACCCACACCCCACCCCGCCCACGCCCCGCACCCCCCACCCCACCCCACCCCACCCCCCACCCCCCACCCACCACACCCCACCCCCACCCCTCCCCCCACCCCGCTTTATGCCCTGCGAAGCTCAGCGGCCCCCACAAGTCCCCATGGCTGGGCCATTCCTGGTCCAAAAACCACGTGACACGTTGAACCACAGAGCCAGCAAGGCGCCTGCAGCCACTTCTGTTTGCAATTGCTGGCAAGTTAAACATCTACATTCGATGACAGGGAGCTGGAAAGCAAGAGCAACTACCATCCGCCCACATTGCTTTAATTCTGCAGTGGCCAACCCCTCTCTGTTGAGAGAACGCTTGCTGAACCCATTTCAGCCAAAGGCCCACAGGAAACTGCGCAAAGTGAAGAGAGAGAAATAAAGACAAGCTCCCCACCTGTGCTGGCTCCGCACAGTAAATCAAAAACAGGCTCCTCTTCGCGTTGTTCTACGGGAAGATTTTACATTTTTAATATGGGCTCCGGCAGCTCCGCCCTAGTCAGGAATCTCTCGCCGCAATCAAATTCACACGCTCTCCCAGGTTTCTGCTGCCAAAAGATGGGCATCTGGTCCTGACGGCCAATCCTGACCTTCCTCCAGATGGGAATGGCCATTTCTAATGGTTATCGCGGATTGCTGTTTATTATCAGTAATTAACACTGGCCCCGTGAGCCCCATCCTTGCATTCCATCCTTCCCGGACCCTCACCCTACCTCCATTACCTCCCCCAGCCCTACCTCCCTCCCAGATCTCTGCGCGCCTCAAATCCTGGCCCATTGAGCACTTCTGATTTTAAATCTCCGCCATTGGCGGCCGTTGTCTCCCCTTGTCTGGGCCCTGACTTCCAGAATTCCCTCTCCAAACCTCTCCACCTCTTTCCCCCTTTAAGATGTGTCTTAAAACCACCACTTGGTCATCCGTCTGACACTCTGGCTGGAGTCAGCATCAGCAGAGAGATAGCCGGCAGCACACAAAACTAGGGTGATGGGGGAGGGAGCTGCTGAGTGACAGTCTAAGTGAGCTGGGCTAACATCAGGAGAGGTACGAATGAAAGCAGAAAATGTTGGGAATACTCAGCAGGTCTGGCAGCATTTGTGGAGAGAGAAAGAGTTAACATTCAAGGTTGATGACCTTTATCAGAACTTCTGAAGTTCTGATGAATGCTCATCGACCTGAAACGTTAACTCTGCTTTTCTCTCTCTCTCTCCACAGATACTGCCAGACCTGCTGAGTATTTCCAGCATTTTTCTGTTTTTATTTCCAATTTGCAGCACCCGCGGTATTCTGCTTTTGTATTGGTAGATATGCAGCCGCTGCAATGGAGTCATCAAGTCATAGAGTCACTAACGGCAGAAAGGGGCCATTTAGCTCATCGAGTCCATGCCGGCTCTCTGTTAGAGCGGTGATGGGTAACCGAGGCTAGTGAGTGGGCCCACAAGAGTGGCCCTCCTGCATCTCAGTGCGCCGCAAGATTGAAATCGGGCATGCGCACTAACCGTGACCCCGTGAATAAGAATTTGCGGGGCGCGCCGACTGAAGCCAGGCAGCGCTTTGATTGGACGCAGAGGGAGCGCACGGCTCTCATAGTCAATGTTGTGTGCAATCAGCACCCACCTCACTTCACGTGTCCTCGCTTTGCCGTGTGTATCACTTTAGTAAGGGCTGGAAAAAAACTACGCGGATGGAATCCAACGGAATCTGGCAGCCCCGCGCGTGGGCAACGGTCAACAAAATGTCACGTAGGTTGACCAGCACTGCTGGAGAGCAATCCAGTCAGTCCCACTCCCCCGCTCTATCCCCGTAGCCCTGCAAGTTTACATCCCTCAAGCGCCCATCCAATTTCCTTAGGCAGCCAGTTCAAGTCATTACCACACACTGTGTAACAAAGATACTGGTATCGCTTCCCCAAAACCTCGACACTCACCTGTCCTAATATGAAACACTAACAAAATGTAATTGACGTGGCATCACAGAGCACTGTGCAGCACAATTTCTTAAGAGTTGCAATTTTAGTTTCAGTTTTATTTACCCGTCTCCCAATTTCCCAAGTCAGGACTGAACCGTGCGCAGATTAAACTGAAACTCGGCGTTGAGAAAACAACAAATGGGTTAAAGATTCTCAAACCCGTCTGTAGGAAAAAAAAACCCCAAGTATAAAAAGACAGCACATAAAACGTCTGCCGATAACAAAATAGTAAACGATCAAGTTTTAATTCTTTGATAAATCTCCATCTCAAGGTTCTGATTTCGGTGAATATATATGTGTGAGATGAGGAAAGGGTATTAAGTGTTATGGATCCAAGGCGTATAGATGAAATTAAGGTCAACTGTGGTGTAATCAAATGGCAGAACATGCTTGAGGGGCTGAATGGCCTCCTTCTGCTCCTATGTTAGGATTCAGGGTTAATAGAGATGCACCAAAGGGAACATTGTGGATAACTGGGCTGGATGGACCAATAGACTTCTGCCTGAGACTATTAACACTGTTCTAATGATTTGTAAAATGTAAAAATTCTCAATACGGCCATTAGTTAAACCTGAGTCACTGTCAACAGTTTTAAAACACCTTAGAACAGAGTTCCATAGTTCCTTGCCATCTCAGAACCTGCGCTGACCAATGTCAATAGTTCAGTGGGTTGCCTCTGAGTCCAAAGGCTGTGGGTTCAAGACCCACTCCGGTGCTTGAGTGCAAATATCTAGGCTGATGTTGCCAGTGCAGTACTGAGGGAGTGCTGCACTGTCAGAGGTGCTGTCTTTTGGATTAGGTGTTAAACCGCTGCTCTATCAAATGGACATAAAAGACCCACTCAAACTGCTTCCCCCACTACCCACCCAGCCCTGTGATATTTCAAAGAAGAGCCAGAGGAGTTCAGGGCTAATATTCTTCCCTCATCTCACATCTCAAACAGATTATGCAGCAACTATTTCATTGCTGTTAGTGGGAGCTTGCTGTGTGTAAATTAACTGCTAAGTTTCCCATTTTGCAACAGTGACAACATTTCAGAAGCACTGAATTGTCCGTGAAGCGTTGTGGGATGTTTTGAGATTGCAAAAGGTGCTTTAGAAATGCACGTTTTCGATTTTTTTCACTGCCAATTTTTAGTTTTGGTGATCCACAACTTTTGACACCACTTAAAACATAATTCCAGTAAAAGATCTAAACTTAAATGCTGGAACATACAAAAAATACAAGTCTTAAATACGAGCGTTTTATTTAATCAGTAACTGATACCATGACTCTCTTTAAGATGCTGAGACCCCTCCCCATTTCTCCAGGGCATGCTGACTCTTACTGGGGTACAGTTCCATCAGAGCTGGCCACTCTCCACTACTACATTCAGGTGACCACTCTTTGTGTGTCAGCCTGGTCAGCGTACCTCTCATTATCCTGCCATGCTGGGTATCACCCAATTCAAAAATTCACATCCTTGTGTTCAAATCTCTCCACCGCCTTTGGCGGCCGTGCCTTCAGCTGCCTGGGCCCTAAGCTCTGGAATTCCCTCCCTAAACCTCTCTGACCTTCTTTGAGGTACTCCTTAAAACCTTCCCACTCTGGCCAAAGTTTCTGGACACCTGCCCCGATATCTCTTCAAGTAAGTGGTTCAGTGTCAAAATTTGTGTCTGATTCCGCTCTTGCTTTGGCAAGTCTTGTGGAGCAGTGGGTAGCACTGGTACAAGTCCCACCCCAGGGCTTGATGGCCAAGGGAGGTGCGTTCATAACACCAGCCAATAAAGTTGGTTATCAACCTGAAAATCCTCCCAACATGCACCAGTGGCAGGTGGTTAAGAGTGGGAGAGATGCTGGAATGTTGGAGCCTCTGTCATCCCATCCATGGCTCCAGGCTACAACATGTATTTAAAAAGAGCATGTTTCCATAGCAACCCGCACTCCCTGAGTGAACCATCACACTCTTGTTTTACTACGCTAAAGGGGCTATATAAATGCCGGTTGTTGTTGTAGGTAGACGTTTAAGGGCAAGCTGGCTCTGATCAAGCACAGGGACCCTCACATCTTTGCCTCAACGTGCAGCCCGAGGACACCGAGCTGAACCTCTCCGCTCCGACCTGCAGCCCCGGTTGCAATTCAATCAGCATAGACGGAGGGCAGAGTCTGGGATCAGGGCCTGGGATCTTGCTGCTCTGTTATGGCTCTGCCCCGCTCCTCGCTACTGAGCGAGCATAACGCCAGATACACTACGCATTAAGAGGAAGATTTTGGGCAGGTAAATATTTTCATAACCATGATATGCATGACAAACTAAACCAAACCATAATGAAGGCAAGAGACGATGCATTTGCTAAAGCCAAATACTTAATCTCCGCAAAGGGATTAAATAGGATTATGTAGGCCATTCTGCCCTTCAATCCTGTCCCGCCAACTGGAGCATGTCTGATTTGTACCTCAGCCCCACTTATTCCCCTTTAGTCCATAGCCCTTACTACTCTTGCCCAACAAACATTTCAATCTTGATAGCTCCAACTGACCCCCACAGTCTTTTGAGGAGAGAGTTCCAGATTTCCACTACCCATAGCCGTGCAAATTTGCTTCTTAATTTCAACTGTGAATGAACCTAGCTCTAAGTTTAAGCAAAAACAAAAAATGCTGGAAAAGCTCAGCAGGTCTGACAGTATCTAGGGAGAGAGAAACAGAGTTGACATTTAGACTCTGTGTGACCCTTCGGGGTCATACGGGCTCGAGACATTAATCCTGCTTCTCTCGCCACAGATGCTGTCAGGCCTGCTGAGTTTCTCCAGCATTTTCTGTTTTTGTTTCAGATTTCCAGCATCCGCAGCATTTTGCTTTTATCTAATTTTAAGATCTTGCCCCCACCCAACCCGCAACTCCCCCCAAACCCTCCCGCCACCTTCAGTCCTCGATTTCCTCAATAGTTCTTTTCTACCTGCCTTTTGAACACCTGGTCAGGTTGACCTTCAATCTCCAGTACGCAAGGGAAGGCTTACGACATTGAAGCAACTTGTCCTCATAATTAAACCCGCAAAGGCTTGGCATACTACTGAATCTGCGCTGCCCTCTCCGAGGTCACTAGATCCTCCCTAAGGCGAGGTGCCTAAAACTGAACGCAATTTACCCCAACTGGGGGCTTGTCAAAGCTCTATACAACCAAAGCATAACTCCTTCCCTTGGTAAATGATTACTAACCTTGTTGTATAGAGCACAGCAATAAAGTTTATTTAAAGCAGTTATGAAAACCACAGCGTCTAAACATATTAATATTCTACTAACACAACTTAGATACCACAGCACGAGCAAGTGTCACAGTAGCTAATGTGGTTAAGAATGGAGCTCTGACTGGATTCACCAAGCCAGTCGTTCCAGTACTAGTCTGACAGCTCTCCAAACCTTCTGTCGAATAAATATTCCTTCCCTCAACCAAGCACTGACCAGCGTTGCTGGAAGTGTTCTTGGAATGAAAGGATGGCTTGCATTTATATAGCTCCTTTCACAACCTCAGGGTGTCCCAAAGTGTTTTTGCAGGCAATGAAGTGCTTTTGAAGTGGACTGTTGGAACGCAGCGAGCATGGCTGCCAATTTGCGCACAGGAAGCTCCCGGAAAGAGCGGAATCAGAAAAACCAGGTCAGCTGTTATTCTAGTGATGTTGGTTGAGGGACACTAGGGAGAATTTCTCTGTCCGTCTTCAAAATAATGGTTATGGGATCTTTAAAAGTCACCCAAAAGCAAAATCCTGCGGATTGCAGGAAATCTGAAACAAAAACAGAAAATGCTGGGAAGACTCAGCAGGTCTAGCAGCATGTGTGGAGAGAGAAACTGAGCCAACAGACAGATGTGGGCTCAGTTTTCATGTCTCATCAGGGAGACAGCAACTCCTCAGTAACTGCAACTGGGAGCATCAGCCTTGACTGTCTGCTCAAGTCTCTGGTGTGGGACTTGAACCTGTGACTTCACTGGCATCAGAGGCAGGAGTGCTACCCACTGAGCTGCACGGCATCCCCAATGGTAGATCGCAGCATGAGCTGTGGTACTAAGGCCATGTGGATCTAAAGGTCCCAGTTTCATGATGCAGGTCTGTGCTGACCTCAGCTGGAGCAGAAGAATAAACCGATGATGCATCCCTCAATTGGGGAAAGGGAAAGCCAGTCAGGGTTGACATCCCTAATCATTTATCCAATGATTCCTAGTGTAGAGCACATGTCTAAAGGGCTTAATGGGTGGGGATTGAACTGGGCTTGTCTGTATCAGCTCCCATGGTGGAATAGGCTGCCATCACTCACTGGTAGGGTTTAAGTCCACAGGACGTTAGCTTTGGTAAAGGTAACACAACCAACGGGGAGAGGCATCTGTAAATCTGTTACCCCAAAACAATCCAAAGCTTTGAGGAATGGTGGTTAGGGAGGGGGGTGCTGGAAATTGTCTAGACATGTTCTATTCTAAAAAAAAATGAGAGGATCTCACAATCTTCACTGAAAGGAACGCCCCGCTCAACCGGTCATTCAATCCCATTCCTGGCGTGTGGGATCTTGCTGTGCCAAACCCAGTCTCTGCCTCTGCCCCTGCAACAGGTGGATGGGTTTCAACCGTAACCCAGCGGGACATCACCAACAAATGCACCCCCTTTCGGCCGCTGCAGAGCACACACAGTCTGTCAGCCACTTTGGTCCAAATGGGGGCTGAGGAAAGTAATCCCTCAGCAAACACAGGACCTCAGGGCCCTGGCACAGAGATAAAAAACAAAAAAACCGTGGATGCTGGAAATCCAAAACAAAAACAGAAACACCCGGAAAAACTCAGCAGGTCTGGCAGCATCGGCGGAGAAGAGCACAGTCGACGTTTCGAGTCCTCGTGACCCCTTCGACAGAACTCGAAACGTCAACTCTTTTCTTCTCTGCCGATGCTGCCAGACCTGCTGAGTTTTTCCAGGTATTTCTGTTCTTGCCCTGCCCTTGCACATCCTGACCTTATGGTGCCTGAGGGAGTGCGAGAGCCTGCTCAGCGTTCTGATGTTGCTCAATGTGTGTTTCATTATAAATAGCTGATAATTAGGTTAAAGCTGGGAGGGCAACGCCTGATGGGAAGCGGCCTTACATTCTGGAACAGCGTTCAGTCTGAATTCCTGCTTTGAAAATCCCCAATTATTTCAATATATCAACGTTGCAGAAAAATGTTGGTACCAGATGGCTGCAAGGGGTGAACCCCTAAACTCAGGCCCTGGCCTGCAGGGAACACGGGGTTGGCCCATGGAACACAGCAGATGGAAGGGAGAGAGAGGCTGGAGCACAGAACGCAGTGGACTCTCCAGTGCAGGGCTGAGGGAGTGCTGCACTGCCACAGGCGCGGTTGTCCGGGTGCAATGTTAAATCGAGACCCCCTCTCAGGTGTCACAGGCAAAACACTTATCCCTGAACCAACGTCGTTACAAAACACAAACTAGCCATGATCACAATGCTGCTGGTGGGATCTTGCTTTGTGCAAACTAGCGGCCGCGTTTCCTGCATTAAGATAGCGACTCTGCTTCAAAGCAAAAAGTGCTCCATTGGCTGTAAAGCGCACTGGGGGGGGGAGGGGGGGGGGTCATGAAAGGCGCTATACAAATGCAAGGTTAAATGCGGTGGTAGACTGCAGCCTAGGGCAGAGAGGTGCACAGAGCACAAATCTACAGATGGAATTTACTTCCTATTAAATCCCGCCTGGTTTTGGTTTCTGTCTCTCTCTCCCTCCCTCCTTAGGACCCATTCTGCTGAGAGGCAAGGTCAGACCCACAGGTTGCAAATCCTGTCCAAACCTCTTCAGTCTGTTGTGGGTCCCCACCTGCCGCTAAGGGAAACAAGGCTGGGTCGTACAAAACTGTCCAGCTGCCGAGATGGGACAGGGTTTCAGTCGAGGAAGTGCCCGAGGGCGCTATTAAACACTCAGCTCTTGAGAAGAGGAGAGAGAGAGAGAGAGAGGGAGGGAGAGAGGGAGAAATTCCAAACCATACCTTCTGAAAAATCAGGGAGTGTTTAGTATTGAAGCACATTCTGGTCGAAGCATCACCGCAGGGACACGTCGAAGCAACTAACAGGCGGTAGACAGGTGCTGAACAGCAGAGTCCCAAAGACAAGTCTTACAGCTTTCAGCAAAAGAGCCGAGGGGAAAGGGGTGACGGGGGAGGGGGGCGGTGTGGGGGTGGGGGGGGGGTAGTGGGAATGTCTGTTCACACAAAGTGCTGCTCAAATCTCATGGTCCCAGGAGCAACCCAGAGAGGGAAAATTCATTGAGTCCGGCTTCAGGCACAGACAACATCTGCAAACAAGAGTGGGGCAAATGCCCGAGAAAGAGGGAAAAAATCCTGCCCGTGAGTTTTGAACAGGGGTTGGGAGCAGCCCAGATTGACTGGAGGAGTTTTAGAGAGGATACCCTTGAGTGGGGAGAGAGGGGAGGGGGGGGAATCGTGACACAATCAGAGACCAGAAACCAGACTTTTAAACACAGCTTAAATCGGATGTGGGAGAGGGTCTGGCAATGGCCACAACTCCTTCTAAACCCGATAAAGTTTTGACAAGTTGCATCAATGGACAACTGGCTGGCGGTACCTGGGGTCGCGGATGTCTTTCCTGGGCTTGAGGAGAGGCGGATTGACTCTCTCTCTCTCTCTCTCTGTGTCTCTCTCTCTCAAAAGTTATTTGTCCTTAACAACATCCCTGGGAAGGTTCAGAGCGGATGGTGGTGTCCTCGGTGCCCAGGACATGTTTACAAGGTGGGGGTGGGGGGGGTGGACTGGGTTTTGCTGAAGAAGTGGGGGTGGGAGGGGAGAGGAGGGGGAGGGGGGTCTATTCGTCCCAGAGCTGGGGGGTCTGAACGGGGGTTGGGACCCAGAGAGGGAAACTGACAGGACGGCTCAAGTTCACTATAAAATCTTTATAAACTCGTGCCTCTGTGACAGGGATCAGTTTCACAACGGAGCGCTTATAAAATGCTGAATGGGGAGGGTGCTGGGTTGTGGGGGGGAGGAGAGAGACATCAAATAGTATTTAGTTCGGGGCGAGTAACCATTGACCAAGTGCATAAAGAGAATTGAGGTCCCCCCTCTTCTCCCTTCTCCCCTCCTTTAAAAAGGCTTAAAATAAATTTAAAACTCTTCTCAGTTTTAAAAAAAATTAAATTTCGACCCTACTTCTGCATTTCGAAGGCGGATCTTCCAAGTCAGATTGAAACAAATTCGTTCAAAGATCAAATGCAACCTCGTCCCCTCCACGTTTGATTTGGGAGGGAACTGCTTTATTTTAATGGGATATTCACATGTATTTTTCATCGGAGGAAAAGGTGGTGTGTGAGGGGGGAGAGAGAGAGAGGGAGGGAGGGTTTGTAAAATGTGTTTATAATGCTTTTCCTATGTGACACTCGACTAGCCTAATGTATAATTCATGGGATAAATAGCCCTCGTATATTTAGACGTTCAATCCCGCGCTTGTAAAAGTATCGATGTCTTTTGTAACAATCCTGTGTAGCTGTTTTCTTTTAAAAAAAGATTGCAATTAAATTAATGCACTCATCCCTTATTAATGAACTGATCAGTTTTCAGTCTCATTAAGAGACACAGACATGAGCGGTCAGCCAGTTCACGTGTGTTTATTTATTATTAAAGTTACACACACACTCTCTCACTCACACACACACACACACAATAATTCTTACCGGCTGGGAGTTGAGTCGATTCCAAATCAGGCTCGGTAAAGAAACCAGACTCGCTTTAACGTCGGGCTCCCCCGGAATCCTGGATCTCACGCAAGTCGATCAGAATCGATCCGGTTGCCCCGTCAGCCCAGTGGGGTGTAGCAGCCAAGGTGAACTCCTGCCTCAGTGCCATGCTGAGGGGAGTCGAGTCGGATGTGGCCCTCAAGTAAAGCCACCGACCAGGGGGCTCCAATGCATCTTTAACCCAGGCAGACCCACCCCCCCCCAACTCTCCCCCCAACCCCCCCCCCCACTCTCCCCCCAACCCCCCTCCCCCCCCCAACAACAACAACCAACCCTTTCCTTCTTTTCACGATGAAGAATTAAGAACCTTTTTGTGGGTGGGGAGGACCTGGGGGAGGGGAGGGGAGAGGGGGGGGGAACTGTGAGAAGCTTTCTTGCAGATCAAAAATAACATTCAAATAAAAGAAAGAGAGAGAGAGGGGGGGTGGAGAGAAAAGGATAAGAGAGAGAGAGTTACTTTCTGCCAGTGACGTGTCCAGCAAACCCGCCCCCCTGTTAAAAGCAGAGGGGTGGTGGGGGGGTGGGAAATGCTTTCACTCCGTTTGAATTCGATTATTTCCAGGGACATTGGATGGAAAAAAGATTGTTATAAATCACCGCGAGTCCCAAGAGGCTCAACCAACCTGAAGCTTCAAGGCTGTGGGGGTGGGGGGGAGAGGTGGGGGTTGGGGTGGAAATCACTGCTTCAAAGATTTGAGAAAATTGAAGTTTTCGGAGTTAAGAAACTAGTCGAGAAATTGATCCGAGAGTCAGTTTCACCTCGGGGACTGAGACGATTAAACTGGCATTTCTCTCTCTCTCTCTCTCCCTCCCTTGTAATTGAACTGGGGCACAGAACAAGTTTGTGGCGAATCACCCAGAGCCGCATTAGAGAAATGAAATAAAAGGCTGCTTCACGTCAAATCCAACAGATGCGTCAGGATAGCGAAGTTTACACAAACCTCCCTCGTACACCAGCTGTGCCAGGTCACACCTGGCTGGATTTACCACCTGGCCGGAGTGACCCCTTGATGGGTCCCCATTCGCACCCACCCCTATGGGTGAACCGTCAGCTCTCCCCATTCCCACAATAACTTGGTCATCAACTCCCAGCCAAATTTCAGGTCTCAGCTTTGAACCTACTTATCCATTCAGACCCCATCAAACCAAATGCCACTCCACTCTTAATTAGCACATTCTTTTAGATAATATCACCACCTTCAACACCTCTTTGTCTGTGACATCTTTTGGTTATCTCCACCTATCACTGCTTGCTTGTCCCAACAACCTCCCCCCCCACCCCTTCTCCCCCACCCCCCCTTAAACCAGCTTATATTTCACCCCTTTCCTGTTTCTACTTAGTTCTGTTGAAGGGTCATGAGGACTCCAAACGTCAACTGTGCTCTTCTCCGCCGATGCTGCCAGACCTGCTGAGTTTTTCCAGGTATTTCTGTTTTTGTTTTGCCACCTTCAGGCGTTGACTAACGCTGGGCACAAAACCAAGTTTTAAAAAAAAATCAAAGCAGAAGCGATGTTTTACATCCTGTCACCCTTTCGTGGGATGTGGGCGTCGCTGGCAAGGCCAGCATTTGTGGCCCGTCCCTAATTGCCCGTGAGCTGAGTGGCTTGCCCCGCCATTTCGGAGGGCAGTCAAGAGTTGGCCATGTTGCTGTGGGTCTGGAGTCCCATAGAGTCATAGAGGTCTACAGCACAAGAAAAGGCCCTTCGGCCCATCGAGTCTGTGCCAGTCATACAAGTACCTAACTATTCTAATCCCATTTTCCAGCACTAGGCACATAGCCTTGTATGCCATGTGGCATCGCAAGTGCACATCCAAATACTTCTTAAATGTTATTAAGGTTTCTGCCTCTATCACCCTTTCAGGCAGTGAGTTCCAGATTCCCACCACCCTCTGGGTGAAAAAATTCTTCCTCACATCCCCTCTAAACCTCCTGCCCCTTACCTTAAATCTATGCCCCCTGGTTATTGATCCCTCCACCAAGGGGGAAAGTTCCCATGTAGGGCAGACCAGGTAAGGGCGGCAGATTAAAAGCAAAATACTGCGGATGCTGGAAATCTGAAACAAAAACAGAAAATGCTGGAAGAACCCAGCAGGTCTGGCAGCGTCTGCGGAGAGAGAAGCAGAGTTAAGGTTTCGAGTCCATATGACCCTTCATCATCTAAGGTCGGCAGATTTCCTTCCCTAAAGGGCATGAATAAACCAGATGGGTTTATTTAAACCAGATTACAACAATTGATGATGGGTTTCATGGTCACTATTACTGAGAATAGTTTTATATTCCATATTTATTAATTGAAGTTAAATTCGACCAGCTGCCATGGTAGGATTTGAACCCATGTCCCCACAGCATTAGCCAGTGAGATTACTGCTACACCGCCGTCTCCTCCCGACCTTCAACGCTGAAGACGTTCATTGTATAATAGGTTTAGTCAACAATCTAAATGGAAAGAAAGACTTGCATTTGTATAGCGCCTTTCATGAATCCATGGCCTCTCAAAGTGCTTTGCAGCCAATGAAGTGCTTTTGATGTGGAATCACTCACTGTCATCATGTAAGAAACGTGGCTGCCAATTTGCGCACAGCAAGCTCCCACAGACAGCAATGAGTTAAACGATCATCTGTTTTAAATTTATTTCCATCCATTGTTTTATCTCCACCTTTTAGCCCAATTCAATCCCTTCCCCCCACCCCACCCCCACTAGGGCCATCTGTCACTTGCTCGTCCTGCTTTCTACCCTTAATGTCACCATCAGCACATTCCTTAGCTAATATCACCACCCTTTGTCCTTTTGTCTATGACATCTTTGGCAATCTCTTCTTTGCCTCCACCTATCACTGGCCCTCTATCCAGCTCTACCTGTCCCACCCCTCTCAAACAGCTTATATTTCACCTCATTTCTATTTTCCTTTAGTTCTGATGAAGAGTCATACGGACTCGAGACGTTAACTGTGTTCCTCTCCGCAGAGGCTGTCAGACATGCTGAGTTTTTCCAGCTATTTTCGTTTTTTGTTTCAGATTTCCAGCATCTGCAGTGTTTTGCTTTGATCTGTTTTAGCTGCTGATTGAGGGATAAATATTGGCCTGGACACTGGAGTAAACACCCCCTGCTGTGATAATGGTTGGGGCCTATTACTTCTCTCTTGAGAATTCTGAAAATCAGAGGTCCATCTACATTGAGCCCATAGAGGTGTCAGCTGTGGCTCAGTTCATAGCACCCTCGCCTTTGAATCAGAGGGTTGTGGGTTCATGTCCCACTCCTGGAAACCAAGAACTGTGAATGTACTTGAAAGAGTTACATGCGATCTGTTGATAACTCGAAAGAGTTACATTGAGTCCATATACTGGTTAACCAGGAGTCCTTTATGTTTCTCCAAGGGAAAGGGCAGAGATTTCAGCCCAAGTGAGTTGGTGGCTTCTGGTTGAGGTTCAGGAGCAATTTATTTTTCTGTCTAAATTCCCATCCAAGGAATAACATCTTTAATAGGGCAGAGAACGGAGACGTTTCCGCTTATCGTGTAGTCTAAAATTACGGTTTATAAATATGAGATAGTCACTAATAAATCCAATAGGGGATTCAGAAGAAAGGTCTTTATGTACAGAGTGGTGAGAATGTGGAACAGGGAGTGGTTGAGGCAAATAATGTGGATGCATTTAGGGGAAGCTAGAAAAACACACGAGGGGTAGAGGCTCACCATCGCCTTCTCACGGGCAGTTAGGGATGGGCAATAAATGCTAGCCCAGCCAGCGATGGTGAACAAATGAAATAAAGAATATGCAGGCAGGGTGAGACAAAGTTGCATAGAAGGAGGCTCAGGTGCAGCATGGACTAGCTGGGCCAAATGGCCCATTTCAGTGCAGGAACCTCTATGTAAAATGGTGCAGTGAATGAGTCATTAATTAGGCTGGGTTGAGATCTACAGAGGCAGAGGGAGATGCTTTTGTATACCTTTTGATTAACCCCTGCCAGAATATTTTAACAACTGAGGTTGATTTTAAATGATTTTTTTTTTGCAGGAGCCTTGTTTGATGCCTTTTTCAGCCAAAGTAGTTCAATCATTACAGGAGGGTGAGAGGTGGAAGCTGTTAGTCATAACCACTAGTTGTTTAAGTTAGCATAGTGCAACCTGACCACTGAGAGATAGGCCATGGATTTGTAATTGGAGACTTCTAAAATGAAATACTTGCATTTATATAGCGCCTTTCGTGTCCTTAGGACGTCCCAAAGCACTTTACAGCCACTTTCAAAGTGTAGTCATTTTTTGCAGTATAGGAAATGCAACAACCAATTTGCGCACAGCAAGCTCCCACAACAGCAATGGATACAGGGATAGCAGGGGTGGGGTCTCCGATGTCACTCAGAGCAGATCATTCCCAGCCAAATCGCCTCGAAAGCAACACCTAAAAATAACGTGGAAGGATCAAAGTTTGGGATTCTCAATAATTTCACAATGATGTCACAGTGCCGGAGGATTAATTATTTCCAGGCAGGTTCCCTGTACGACTCAACAAATCTTATATTTAAGAATCAGTATTAGTACTTGCTAAAAAATGTTTGAGATATTTCACCACTAAGATGAAAGATAATGCGCCAGCCATGACTCAGCAGAAGTACTCTCACCGCTGACTCAGAAGATAGTGTGTTCAAGTGTCAGTCCTCGAGCACAAATTCTAGGGTGCCACTCCCAGTCCCACACTAAGCAAGTGCTGCTCTGTCAGAGGTGCTGTCTTGCAAATGAGATGTGAGGCCCCGACCCTCTCCTGGCTTCTCAGGTGTATGTAAAAGATCCCACCACACTAGTTCAAAGATGAGCTTGGGGGGGGTGGGGTGATGGGTGGTGGGGGAGTCTTCCTTATGTCCTAGTCAATATTGATCCTTCAACCAACATCACTGAACAAGATGATCTGGCCGTTACCACATTGCTGACTGTGGAGCTAGCTGTGCACGTTTTGGCTGTGGTGTTTCCTGCACCACATCAGCCTCCCAGGCCAACTTGCTCAGCATCGAGGTGCTAATCTCTCATAACCAGCTCCGCAGGGCAGGGCGCACTGTTTGTACGCCTGACACCAGACCCACTGCTCCACTCGGAGTTCGGCCCTAGCAGGAGGCTCCCGGGAGGGCAGCAGAAACACTTTCGGGGTGACCACAAAACGCCACAAGTGAACAAATTCAAGATCTAGATTTGCCTGGTCTAGTGCTTCAGGGAGACATTAAAGAGCCCCTGGCACTATTTGAAGAAGAACAACAAGTTATTATGGTATCCTGGGCTAGCGTTTCTCCTTATGTCAACATGACCAAAGTAAAACAGGTTAACTGTTTATTTTGTGGCTGCTAGTGTAGCAGTACTGGCTCAGCTACCTCTGTCTACAGTGTACATTAGATAAACATTAAAAAAAACCTATTGAAATTATTATGTTACGCAGAGGTCAAACATCCCCGCCCGCTCACAGGAGGCCCTGGCTCGTGACCGACCCAAAATGGAGAAGGTTCATTCGGGGAGGCACCCAGCACGTCAGGTGCAGAGGCCAAGTCGAGGCTTCGGAGACAACGCACAAACCTCCGGACAACTCATCTACCCAACCCTGCCAGCACCACAGGCCCCAACATGTGGCAGAGTCTGCAGACCCTGCACTGGATTTATCAACCACCTCTGGACCCATCAACTGGAGTGGAAGCAAGTCATCCTCGATCCCGAGGGACTGTCTAAGAAGGAGAGGGCAACAGGAGCTATATTTCAAAAGTAACTCATTGGCTGTAAAGTGCTTTGGGACGTCCTGAGGTTGTGAAAGTGAGAATTGCTATAAAAATGCAAGTCCTTTCTTTGCAATACATAATAATTTCAATAGTTTTTTTTTAATGTTTATTTAATGATAGTGAGGATGATAGCCGTAAACTGCAGGAGGATATCAATGGACTGGTCAGGTGGACAGAGCAGTGGCAAATGGAATTCAACACAGAAAAGTGTGAGGTAATGCACCTGGGGAGGGCTAACAAGGCAAGGGATTACACAATGAATGGTAGGACCCTGGAAAGTGCTGAAGATCAGAGGGGCCTTGGTGTGCACATCCATAGATCCCTGAAGGTAGTGGGGCAGGTAGATAAGGTGGTTATGAAGGCATATGAGCTACTTTCCTTTATTAGCCAAGGCATAGAATATAGGAGCAGGGAGGTTATGCTGGAACTGTATAAAATGCTGGTTAGGCCACAACTGGAGTGCTGCGTGCAGTTCTAGTCACCACACTATAGGAAGGATGTGATTGCACTGGAGAAAGTGCAGAGGAGATTTACCAGGATGCTGCCTGGGCTGTAGCGTTTCAGCTATGTGGAAAGATTGAATAGGCTGGGGTTGTTTTCCTTGGAGCAGCGAAGGTTGAGAGGGGACCTGATAGAGGTGTATAAGGCTTTGAGGGGCATAGATAGTGTGGATAGGAAGGCACTATTTCCATTAGTAGAGGGGTCAATAACCAGGGGGCATAGATTTAAGGTAAGAGGTAGAAGGCTAAGAGGGAAGTTGAGGAGAAATGTTTTCACCCAGAGGGTGGTGGGAGTCTGGAACTCACTGCCTGAAAGGTTGGTAGAGGCAGAAACTCTCTTCACATTTAGGAAGTATTTAGATATTCACTTGCGTTGCCATAGCCTCCAGGGCTATGGGCCAAGCGCTGGAAAACGGGATTAGTGTAGTCAGATCTTTGTTGACCAGTGCGGACGTGACGGGCCGAATGGCCTCCTTCTGTGCTGTAGACGTCTATGAGTCCATGAGTCTAAAGGTTAGTCATGAATCATGCAACACAGAAGGAGGCCATTTGGCCCTTCGTGTCTGTGCCGGCTCTATGAAAGAAGTATCCAATTAATCCCACTCCCTCCCGGCTCTTTCCCCACAGCCCTGCAATTTTTGTTTCCTTTCCACATTTGTACCCAATTCCAATCTGAAAGTTACTATTGAAGCTTCGGCCAACACAGGTTCAGGCATTGCATTCCCTCACAGCCACACGCTGTGTTTAAATTTAAAAAATCCTTATTTCCTCCGGCTGGTTCCTTCTGTTTGGAGAGAGGAGGCTGAAGTGGGAGAGAGAGATCTTGAGGATTGTAGGGCTGTTTGCTTGACATATAGGTTAGTGGAGGAAATTGAAAGTACTATAACAAAAAAGGCAATTTAAAAACACTCAACAGAGACATCGAAAATAATTCTAAGACAACATCAATTTATAACATGCAGTACAGAATGAAAGAGAATCTCGGAATGTCACAGAGTTGGCTGATGTCAGATACATTGAAAATGAGATTAATTTAACTCAACAAAATTATTCACAAGGGGTGGTCAAGCTTCATTCTTTCTGTGTTTTTATAGACTGTGTAGGCCATGGTGGAGATAGTAGTGTAGTGGTAATGTCACTGGACTAATAAGCCCAAACCCTGGGTTAATGCCCTGGGGTTGAGGGGGGAGAAGGTGTTGGGGGCATGAGTCCAAATTAATTCAATTAATAAATCTGGAATTGAAACGCAAGTCTCAATAATGGTGAAACTGGCATCAATTGTTGTAAAAACCTACACATGTGACTCCAGATCCATCGCGATGTGGTTGCCTCTGAAATGGCCTCGAAAGCCATTCAGCTCTTTATTTATATGCTCGTGGGATGTGGGGCGTCGCTGGCTAGACCAGCATTTATTGCCCATCCCTAACTGACCTTGCTCAGAGGGCGTTTAAGAGTCAACCACATTGCTGTGGGCCTGGAGTCACATGTAGGCCACACCAGGATATTAGTGAACCAAATGGGTCCTTATGACTGTCGGCAATGGTTCCACGGTCATCATCAGACATTTTTTGGTTCCCGATTTTTGTTAAATTCAAATTTCACTATCTGCCCTGGTGGGATTCTAGTCCAGCGGCAATACCCATATGCCACCACCTCCCCCATATAATTAGGGATGGGTAACAAATGCTGGCCTTCCCAGTGACATCCACATCCCATGAAAGGATGGAAAGAAAAAAAAGATAGGGGGTCTTAAAAAACGAAATGAGTTTCGACAAACAGCTTACATTTAGATAGCAGTAGGAAGTGCCAAGGTGGCATGTGGAAGTGTTACCCAGCAAGGAGATGCTGGGACAGGTGACCAAATGGGTTCAGCAGCCTCAACCCAGTGGGCACACAATGGGCACTTGATGGACAATCTGACCCAGGTGTGGTTGGCGAGGGATTGGCAACACATGATTTTGCCACAGTAAAGGGGGAGTTCTTCTGATTTTTGGGGCTGAGAGACAGTTTTGGGTAAGCGTAGAGGGAAGTTTACTCCACACAGAGCCTGGGCCCGCATGTAGACTTTAAATGAATCATTTAAAAAAAAAATTTGGATGTTAGATTAACAGAAGTAATAATGTTTTTTGTTTGAACCTCATTGTGAAATTGCTATGTGAAAATTAGATCTTTTGAGGTAGCTGTGTTTGAACTCATATCCAAATTACAATGTTCCCAACCTCAGTCACACAAACAAAAACACTACTGCCTGGTTCACTGTGAATGCTCTCATTACTCTGCATCTCGACCAAGTGGCCTTCACCTTTCAGAGGTAAGGCAAGAGAGCCAAGAATAATCCATTCCAAATGTCCAGGCTCAGCAAGATTCAGATACAACAACCCACTGATAAAGACAAACAGAAAAGAGAGACTTGTTGCTGAAGCTTTTCATCTTGCACTCATCAGGACAAATGCAAGAACGCCAAATTTCAAACGATCACAACAATTTATACTAGAGGGGGAAAGGGTGCTGATTGGTTGGCAAGTTGACTCTGATTGGCCAAGGCATTGCCATGGAGAGAGCAACAGGGAACTACAAGCTCTGGAGCTCCCAGGTGATTCAAAGAATGTGCAAGGCTTGAACATATTCCTTTTGTTTGCTGGGAACGTGTCCCTATGTATGAATGTACGTCACCTCTTGCAATTATCTTAAATTTCTTGTTAGCATAGCTATTTTTAATTGGTTGTTTAAAACAGGAAATGAGTTGCTGGGGCTGCGAGGACCAGATCACTAGAGCTGGGAGGTATGGGGTCAATATTTGCACTCTTCCAGACTTATAACAAGGCAGCCAGGTGTTGTTGAGGTTTATCTGAGGGACTCCACATGCCTTATACCAGGAGCATCAGGCAAGCTGCAGCAGTCCAAAGGAGAGATCACAGGGAACACTGGCAGTGAAACTTGACACGCCAGTTCCCTCCCACACAATTCCGTGGCCTGGAATTCCAACCACAGGGTTTGAAGGTCGAGTTGATGGGCCACTTGCTGAACCGAGGCTTCTGGAGATTTCTGTGAGAAAGCTGGTCACCAATGCAACCTTTTTCCATCAAAGCCAATTCTGCAGTCCCAGCAACCACCAGGATTACGGTTATGAGGATTACCGATGTGTCTGGTCACACCCTGTTATTATGCTGCTTAATATGTCAAAAAAAAGTTACAGATTTTACAACATTGAGTTCTGAAGAGCCAAGTCTCATTAGAAGAAAACATTTGGGACGTGCGAATTGGAAAGATAACAACCTTTTTTGAAATAACTACAGGAACGCTGGTGCAATTGGAGATTGATATATTGTACAGGAGCTAAGAACCACAGGACATGGTCAGCAGCTAAAAAAAAACACTAACTAAAAGGAAAAAGTAAACTTTGCATTTATATTGCGCCTTTCACAACCTCGGGGTGCCCCATAGCGCTTTATAGCCAATGCAGTTCTTTTGAAGTGTAATCACTGTTGTAATGTAAGAAACATGACAGTCAATTTGCACACAGCAAGCTCCCACAAAGGACAATGTTGGGTCAGGCCTAAGTGTTAGCAAATACTCTGGGGAGAGCTCTGCGCACAAGACAAACCCACTGATCCATCAGGACGGTTATAGAATTCTAATAATTTACCCACACTGGTCACTTAGCTGTGTGTCACTATGATGTAGAATGTGTAGCACAGAAACAGGCTTTTTGGCCCAACCGGTCTATGCCAGTGTTTATACTCTGGACGAGTCCCCTATTTACTTCATCTCAGCCTTTCAGCGTGTCTTTCTATTCCCTTTTCTCTCATGCACTCCTCTAGTTTCCTCTTGAAATGGTATAAAAGTTGGCTGTGTGGCTGATAATGAGGAAGAAAGACATCGGCTATAGAAAGTTACCATCGGACTGGTCAGGGGAGCAGAAAAGTGACAAATTGAATCCGGAGAAGTGTGAGGTAGTTCATTTGGGGAGGGCAAATAAAGCAAGCGAATACACAATAAATGGTAGGGTACTGGGAAGTGTAGAGGGACAGAGGAATCTTGGAGTGTATGTCCGCAGATCCCTGAAGGTAGGTGTTCCACACCTAGCCTGTCCAAACCATTTATAATTTTAAAGACTTCTTTCCAATCACCTCTCTTTTACGTAGAAAAAAAGGTCCCAACCTGTTCAATCTTTCCTGATAGCTGAAAGATTGAGCAAATTTAAGGAGGCAGATTTTGTGACACAGTTAACAAACCATTCCCTGATGTTATGCTATGACCCATTGAATTGAACAATGGCACCACTTATGGGCTATCACAGTGCACCCCATGCTACCCTCCATAAGCCTGAAATCATCCAAAGCTCTCCTGCTCGTGTCCTTACTTGGACCAAGCCCTGTTCACCGATCACCCCCTGCGCTCACTGACCTACGTTGGCTCTCGTTTAAGCAACAATTTTAAAATTCTTAATCGTGTTTTTCAAATCCCTCCATGGCCGCCTCCCCCCTTCTCCATCTCTGTAACCTCCTCCAGCTCTGAGAGCTCTGCACTCCTCTAATTCTGGCCCCCTGAGCATCCCTGATTTTAATCGCTCCACCATCGGGGGACATGCCTTCAGCTGCCTGGGTCCTAAGCTATGGAATTCCCTCCCTAAACCTCTCTGCCTCTACCTCACTTTCTTCCTTTAAGATGCTCCTCACAGCCTACCTCTTTGACCAAGCTTTTGGCTATCTGCCCTAATAATGCGTTAGGTCACTCAATGCCAAATATACTTTGTCAATGCTCCCACGAAGCACCTTGGGACATTTTATTAAGTCAAAAGTGCTAAGCAAAAACAAATTGTTGTTGTCCAAGTGGAGCTTCTTCAACACGTAAAGAAAAATGTCCAATAATACAACATTTCAAACCACTGGAGAAAACTCAAGCCACTTTACCTTTTAAATCCAGCTCAGGCCTGCATGCAGAGGGTGGGTTTTTACAGAATTGTCCATGATTAACTCCAATCTTTAATTAGTTTCAGCTTTTTTGAGCAGCATGTAATTTTCAAGAAATCAGTCAGATCACTTTTTTGACATTGAAGGGATACACAGGTCACAGAAGTCAACACTCCCTTCCCCTCCCAGACCCTCTGGACAACATGAAACTCCAGGATCAAGGGGATAAAGATATTTTTCCTTGTTTAGCGACTACAATAAACGGAGATCAGGTTTCCGATTCAAGGGAACAGGATTTAGTTGTGCACCATTTTCAACCGGTGAGACCTTTAATCAGTCTTAGAATGCGAGGCACCGGGGCAGACTTAACCCCTGTCAGGATCAGATTACTGTTGCATTTTGGCTTCTGTATTACTTGAAAGTAATTTTGTTCTTCCACTGCATCCACACCCCACCGCCCTCCCAAACCTCCCTTTTAGGGCCCCCACATCATTCACAGTCCACTCCAGATGAGGAAGAAGTAATTCTCACTCACCCATCACCCCTGTGCTCGTCAACTCACATTATAGCTCCAACGCCTCGATTTTAAAATCCTCGTTCTTGTTTTTCAAATCCCTCCATGATCTTCCACCCACCACCCCCCCAACCACCTTCTCCCCCATTTCTTGTGATCCTCGCCAGCCCCACAAACCTCTGCGATGTCTGTGCTCCCCCAATTCTGGTCTCTTGCGCATCTCTGACTTTCATCGCTCCATCATTAGCGACTGTGCCTCAACAGCCTAAAAGCCCCAACCTCTGGAATTCCCCCTGTAAACATCTCTACCTTTAAGATACTTCTCAAAACTTAACTCTCCAACCTACCTTTTTGTTCCTCATTACTAATATCTCATTTTATGGCTCTGTGTCAAATTATATTTGATAACACACCTTGGAAGGCTTTATCACTTTAAAAGCGGCATATAAATATAAGTTATTGCTGTTATGTTTGTGAACTCTTCTGAGATATTCTGAGATTCAACTAGTTCATGGCTGATCTGTTACTGAACTTGATTCACCTGCATTCATTCCAATTCCGTTAATCATTAACACCATTCCCTAACAGTCTTGAACATTTCAATGGAATCCACAGCCTTGTTGTAGACAATACAATGTGATCTGGGTTGGCACCTGGACCGGGGGAGTGTGGCTTTGTGGAGAAGCAGCAATAATCTCTGCTGACGACAAAAGTAGGTATTTCCTTTATAAACCACTATTGTGTTATTCATGCCGAAATTCGCCAGCAACTCACGGCGGGAAAGACAACCTGCGAATTGTGAATCACCATAGGCTGTTGTTCAATTTGCATTGATGTAATGTTAGCTTAGCAAAAACCAGATCTTGTCCTTAACCTCGCCATGTGATTCATGAAGTTGCTGTATTTTCAGATTAAACTCTCCACAGAAAGTTAAGTCTAGTAATTAACAGTCTAATTACCCTTTTTAACACCATGAGAATGACTACCATTCTACCTCTCTGGCCCAGAAAGTGAACAATTAAAATGTATCATATTAAAAATGTAACGATTTTAATTATTTTTCCTTTCTGTCTCTTTCCTCGCTCTTTCTTTCCCTCTCTCTCTGAATCCTATCTCTCATTCTCTATTTCACATTCTGTACCCTTGACAGTAAATTAATTCTAATTCACCCTTCTTCGTAATCTTTCCTCTGCTTATTTCTCAATCCTTGTGTGTCATTGATGAAGGAGGTGAACTGTTTGTCCTAATGTTCCCCAAGGTCCCAGATGCCCTCACTTGCACTTCCAACAAAGAGGTTTTAAAACCTACATCTGGAGAAACTAGCCTAACTATCAGTGCCTGGTGTGAGCTGCTTCACTGCAGCAAAATCTGGACCCTAAAATAATATATGGAGAAAATAGTTGCGTTTACATCACACCTCATGGTTGCGACATTCCGGAACTCTTTACGAGCTATCACTGGTTGTCAAACCTCTGAAATGCACCAGCCTGTTCCCAAATACAAATACTGACGCCACCTTAGCTTTGAAAGAGAGCTAGTTTCTTTCTACCTTTCGGGATTCACTGCTCTTGCTTCAGGTTATCTGATGTGTCCCTTTGATGTGTCCTTTTCTCTTGCAGGCTGATTAGTGGAGCAGGGTCAGCTGACCTGCTAATCATTGCGCAGCTACAGATCACTTCCAGATGAGAGCTTCCACCAGAGTGCTTTTGCAGCCAAGTATTTTCCCTTCTTACAAGGTAACGGGACGAAAGGTTTTGCGATTACCCAGGTCATTTGGTAAAGGCCTACTGAGGGGACCTTTGTTGTTGGTGATGTGCCGCAAATCAGGAGAAAAGCACTACCTGACGAATGGCCCTTCCTATTGAGGAGCCTGATCACTTAATGTTAATGCAACTGGTGCCGGACAGGAAATAAAAGTTGTGGAGCGAAGGAAGGGGGAGCAGAGATCAATGGGTGTTTTCCCCCCCACCCCCGGCTTGGCGGTTTTCTGGATTAGTTCCCATCACAGGAAGTGCTCTATCTTGGCCTGGTTGAGCAATAGAAGAGACCGTCCTATTGACCTCCCCTCAAACCTCTGCTCTCCCTCAGTAACTGGGCTGCAGGTGAGATTTTTGTGCTCAGGTCCCCCGAGCGGGGCTCGAGACTCGGGCCTTCTCCACGAGAGGTAGCTCTCTGCCCTCTAGTATTGCTCTTTCAGTTAGACGTACAGAAAGCTGAGAAGTTATGCAGGTACTTGCCTGCCTGTAGCAAATAACAGCCTGGGGTGTATGTTTATCTTTTGTGACTACAAGTCTGAGTTGGCTGTGCAACAATCAACTGCTGAGAGAGCACTTGAAAGCTACTTGTTCCACTGTTATAAAGCCTTTCTTCGTCAGTATAGCTTTTCGACTGACCCTGACTGTCATTGGTTAGTGAGAGTATACTATTTAGTCACGGCACCTGTAGTTCAGTGGGGAGCACTCTTCTCTCTGGGTTAGAAAATTATGAGTTCAATTCCCACTCCAGGGATTTAAGCATTAGATCTATGTTGACACTCCTGCTGCAGTATTGAAGGAGTGCTGCATTGTTGGAGGTGCTACCTTTCAGATTAGACATTAAGGTCCCATCTGCCCTCTCCCGAGTCTGACTACCACTTTGCCCTCAGTTGATTGATTCCAGCCAGGGCCGCAACTGCCCTGAGTCCTTCCGAATCTGGGAGTGGTAGGAATCAGCTGATGTTTCCCGAGACCTTTACCACCTAGAAGGACGAGGGCAGATAGATGGGAACACCACCACCTGCAAATTCCCCTCCAAGCCACTCACTATCCTGACTTGGAAATACATCGGCAGCTCCTTCAATGTCGCTGGGTCAAAATCCTGGAATTCCCTCCCTAACAGCACTGTGGGTGTACCTACACCACACGGACTGCAGCAGCTCAAGAAGGCAGCTCACACCAACACCTTCTCAAGGGCAATAAATGCTGTCCACATCCCATGAACAAATAAACAAGACGTTTCTAGGCTTGATGCTAATGTAGTGACTCTTCCTAAATGTACGGCGATTTCTCCGCACAAAATGGGACCAACCCTTCCAAAAAGCTGCTGATGGAAAATGGATTGATTTTTATTAGGTAAGGCTGCTAAAAGGATATGGGATCAAAGCACAGTTAAAGTACAAATGGGCAGTGATCACGTTGAATGGATCACTAATTTAATAAATTAATTATGCTGGATTGGCCTCAGTGCTGGAATGGATCACAAACCCGTCTCTGCCATCACTCACAAATCACGGATAAGAGCTTTAGCAAGGCAACAGTGGGCAACTGTTGAAAGTAGAATTTACACCCGCGGCCCTCATGGAGCACAGCCGGGAAGAGAGCAAACTGACAAAAATTGAGAGAATCTCGGATAGAGTTTAAGCTTTAAGTTCTGACCCAATTCTCAGTGCAGACCAAACAGTCACACTTTGTTTTTGTTGCTGAATTCCTTTGCTCGTGTTTCCCACTGGAAGGGTAGGGCTCCCTGGGTGGGGTCGCCAAAAGGGCTTCTTTCTCAATCCAAGGCTCCTCTCACCTGATCAAAGTGCTGGCAGCTCGCGCAGAAGGCAGTAAAGGAGGCAACTCGATCTGTGGCCGACACTCGATCTGTCCAGTGATGACAGCGCTCACACACAAGCAGCTGTCACTCCGTGCTGTACGCCCATGAAAATCAATATGCTTTAGCTGTGACAGATGCCTTGATTAGTGAGAGACTGCCATGTAATTATCTGTCTGACAACTCTCTGGTCAGCTGTGTGACACAGGACATGAATCTCCTTCAAATAAAGGGAACCCCTCACATTGACTTTCTTGACAAATCCCTTGCCCTTGAGCGATCGACAGCCACAGAGGGATGTATCTTTCTGCATGTAGGTGCAAGTACACACTCATACATAATGCGGAAAGGACCTGCACTGTATAGCACCTTTATCACACCCCCAGATAGCTCCAAAGCACCTCACATCCGCTAGGCTACCTCTGAAGCGCATAGACAAACCACCTTGTGCCCAACAGAGACCCCTCACAAATAGCTGCACTCCACCGAATTCAACCCCTGGTTCCCTCTGAGCAAACTAAAATAATGTGAGTGGGAGAATGGCTGGGCAACATGAGGAACAGGAAAGGAGGAATAAGTTGGCGCCGGAACCAAGGTGGTCAAACGGAGTTAAAACACAGACCATGATTTAACTGAATGATGGAACAGACCCGAGGGACTGAATGGCATCCTCCTGTTCCCATAATCCGTTAATATATATTTGGTGACATTGAGGGAACCCCCCCCCTGCCTTGTTAGAAAAAGACATTCACTGGAGCAATCAGACACAGCCTTACTTTAACATCTCATCCAAAAGCCAGGGACTCAGACAGAGCACCTCTCACTGCACTCAAGTATTAACGTAGGTTAGGTGTTACGTACTTATCTCCTTGAGGGGGTATTGAACCTATGACCTTCTGGCTCACAATCAAGATCGCTATCAATGAAGTCAAGTTGACAAGTAAAAGCTGCCCATCCTCAGAGAAAGAGATGCAACACTGAATGCCATTCCACAAGTCAAATACTGAACACGTATCCTGCTCACCTTGTGGCTTCCTTGGAGCATTCAGTGTCCCACTGAGCCAAACAGAGTAGGAAGGTGTCTCTGCTTTGGGGTCTGATCGGTGCTGAGTTAACCCATCTTGTTTTGGGTTGGGGGCTTGAGGTGCCTCAGTGTTCCTGAGTTGAGCTAGATTAATATCAGCCAGGGTTTCTGCTCCTGATTGTTATACGAAAGGTACAAATTCAGAGCAGGAGTAGGCCATTCGGCCCCTCGAACCTGCTCCACTATTTGATAAGATCATGGCTGATCTGGTTATGGTCTCAACTCCCACTTTCCTCTCTGCTGCCCATAACCCTTCACTCCCTTGTCAATCAAGGATCTATCTAACTCACCCTCGAGTATATTCAGTGACCCAGCCTCCTCTGCTCTCTGGGAAGAGAATTCCACAGGCTAACGACCCTCTGAGAGAAAAAAGTTCTCCTCATCTCCATCTTAAATGGAAGACTTCCTATTTTTAAACGGTGACCCCTAGTTCTGGTCTCTCCCATAAGGGGAAACATCCTCCCAGCATCCACCCAATCAAGTCCCCTCAAGATCTTACATGTTTCAATAAGATCACCTCTCATTCTTCTAAACTCCTATGGGTATAGGCCCAATTGGTTCAACCTTTTCTCATGAGATAACCCCCCTCATCCCAGGAATCAGTCGAATGGACCTACTCCGAACTGTTTTTAATACATATTTATCCTTTCCTAAGGAGGAGACCAAATCTGTACACAATATTCCAGATGTGGTCTCACTAAGTTCCTGTACAGCTGTAGTAAAACTTCCCTACTTTTATATTCCATTCTCCTTACAATAAATGCCAACATTCCATTTGCCTTTCTAATCACTTGCTGTGCCTGCATACTAACTTTTTTGCGATTCATGTAACAGGACACCATGATCCCTCTGTACCACTGAGTTCTGCAATCTCTCTCCACTTAAGTGGTAAACCGCTTTTCTATTCTTCCTGCCAAAGTGGACAAGTTCCCATTTTCCCCACATTATACTCCATATCACTTTGTAGACTCTTTATCTCCTCTTGACAACTTACTTTCCTACCTGTCTTTGTGTCATCTGCAAATTTAGCTACCGTACATTTGGTCCTTTCATCCAAGTCATTGATATAGATTGTAAAGAGTCGAGGCCCCAGCACTGATCCCTGTGGCACACCACTAGTCCCATCCCGAAAATGACCCATTTATCCATTCTCTACAAGGTGACCAGTCCCCCTATCCTGAACCACCCAGAAAGCAAGAGCTAGGGAGAGTGTTTGCAGAGGTCAAGAAAGGATGTGATCAGTTTGTGCTGTTGCACTCCCCCATACTTGCACAAGTGCCCAACTACAATCACCTTCCAGACTCAGATGTATAAAATGGCCACTTGAATGAAGGACTTGAGGTTACCTGACACTGTACCTGACACAGACCAGCAAGAACTTACATTTATATAGCACCAGAAATGGAAGAAAGGCCCTTCATTATCAGACAAAATTTGACACTGAGATGTATAAGGAGATATTAGGACAGACAGACAAAAGTTTAGTTGAAGAAGAGTCAATAGGATCAACCTTTGTCTAAGGGTTCCTACTCGATGCCTGTCAAGCCCAGCCCCAATCATAGAGTCATTACAGCAAAGGAAGGCCATTCATCCCATCAAGGTTCTGCTGGTTCTCTATAGAGCAATCCAGTCAGTCCCATACACTGCCCTATCCCTCATAGCCATCCAATTGCCCTTTGAAATAATTTATCACCTCTGTTTCCACCACCCTCATTGACAGGGATTCTCAGGTAGTTACCACACGCTGCATAAAAAAGTTCTTCCTCAGGTTCCCCACCCCCACACCCACCCCGCATTTTTTGCCCAAAACTTTAAATCTGTGTCTCTCTACTCCTTGTACCATCAGCTAACGGGAACGTCTCTTCCTTGGGGAGAATTTTTCCTATGGCGGGTGGGCTGGGTGGGAACAGGCACGGAGCCAATCGCTGCCCGCGATCGATTGCGCACCACCATGCGGGTGAAAGAGCGCAGCGATCTCTCCGAGGCACGGAGCTACCTCAGGGAGATTGAATGGATTATAAAACTTTTCAATAAATAAAGTAAAAAATTACTTTAAACATGTCCCCTCATGTGACAGTGTCACATGAGCTGGGACATGTTTGTGAAGTTTGGGAAATTTATTTAATTATTTTATAAAACCTTCGGGAAACCTCAACCCGCCCGTGGATGAGGTTTCCTGAAAAACGCGAAGGCCGCCTGGGCTCTTCACCCGCCCGCTGACCTTAAGGTTGGACAGGTAGTGGTCTTAACAAGGTTAATTGCTTTTTCAATGGCCTTAATAGGCCGTTGACAGTTCAGCAGGTGAGCAGCCGCCTGTGGCGCGCGCCCGCCAGACGAAATATTGAAATGACGCGGGGTGACATGGGGACGCACGCCTGATGTCATTTTACACGTCGGCGTGTCTGGCCCGCCCCCGCACGCCCACGGCAAAATTCTGTCCCTTGTCTATTTTATCTAAACCTATCATAACCCTGTACATCTCTCTCAAATCTTTGCCCAATCTCCTTTGTTCCAAGGGGAACAAGCCCAGCTTCTCCAATCTAAGCTTGTAGCTAAACTCCCTCATCCCTGGAGCCATTCTGGTCAATCTCCCTTCAAAGACTCTCATGTCCTCCCTCTCAGTGTGGTGACCAGAACTGGATGCAATACCCTGGCAGGGGCCTACCCAATGAGCCACTCAAGAGGTCTCCTCTGGTCCCCACCTTACCTCCCCTCCACCGCACCCCACCACTAACTCCTTCCCCATTTCTTCTTCACTCCCACTGGGAACTCAGCAACGTGAGGAGCCTGAAAACCAGTGAGGCTGAGGGGAGGAAAAGTTGAAGAAAATTCAAAATGCCTTCCTTTCTGCTCGGCCTAATCTCAATCGCAACTCAGCGCCTGGTAAAGCCAGTTATTGGAGAGTGAAGGTGGAGAGTGAAGAAGTTGAATCCGAAACTAGGGCCCTGAATCTAAACAAAGGGAACTATGAGGGTATGAGGCGCGAGTTGGCAATGATGGATTGGGGAACCTTACTAAAAGGGTTGATGGTGGATAGGCAATGAATGGCTAATATTTAAGGAACATATGCATTAATTACAACAACTATTCATTCCTGTCTAGTGCAAAAAATAAAAAGGAAATGTGGCTCAACCATGGATTACAAAATAAATTAGGGATAATATTAGATCCAAAGAAGAGACATATAAAATTGCCAGACAAAGTAGCAACCCTGAGGATTGGGAACAGTTTAGAATTCAGCAGAAGTGGACAAAAATATTGATCAAGAAGGAGAAAGTGGAGTATGAGAGTAAGGTTGCAGGGAACATTAAAAACTGACTGTAAAAGCTTCTATAAATGTGTGAAGAACAAAAGATTAGCGAAGACAAATGTAGGTTCCATACAGTCAGAAACAGGGAAAATTATAGTGGGGAAACAACGAAATGGCAAAAGAACTGAACATATATTTTGGTTTTGTCTTCACAAAAGAGGACACAAATAATTTGCCAGAAATGTTAGGGAACCAAGGGTCCAGTGAAGGAGAGGAAGTGAAGAAAATCAGTATTAGTAAAAAAAATGGTGCTAGAGAAATTAATGGGGTCAAAGGCTGAAAAATCCCCTGGGCCTGATAACCTACATCCCAGAGTACTTAAGGAAGTGGCCCTGGAAATATTGGATGCATTGGTGGTCATCTTCCAAAATTCTATAGACTCTGGAGCAGTTCCTACAGATTGGAGGGTGGCAAATGTAACCCCACTATTTAAAAAAGGAGGGAGAGGAAAAACAGAGAATTACAGACCAGTTAGCCTAACATCAGTAGTGGGGAAAATACTAGAGTCTATTATAAAAGACGTGGTAACAGAACACTTGGAAATAACGAACGGGATTAGACAAAGTCAGCATGGGTTTATGAAAGGGAAATCATACTTAACTAATCTACTGGAGTTTTTTGAGGATGTAACTAGTAGAATAGATAAGGGAGAACCAGTGGATGTGGTGTTTTTGGATTTCAGGAAGGCTTTTGATAAGGTCCCACATAAGAGGCTACTGGGCAAAATTAAAGCACTTGAGATTGGGTGTAATATGCTGGCATGGATAGAGAATTGGTTGACAGACCAGAAACAGAGAGTGGGAATAAGTGGGTCTTTTTCCAGGTGGCAGACGGTGACTAGTGATGTACCGCAGGGATCAGTGCTCGGGCCCCAGCTATTCACAATATATATTAATGACTTGAATGAGGAAACCAAATGCAATATTTCCAAGTTTGCTGATGACATCAAACTGGGTGGGGTTGTGAGGAGGATGCAAGGAGGCTTCAGGGCGATTTAGACAAGTTGTGTGTGTGGACAAACACATGGCAGATACAGTATAACGTGGATAAATGTGAAGTTATACACTTCAGTGTGAAAAACAGAAAGGCAGAGTATTATTTAAATGGTGATGTATTGGGAAATGTGGATGTACAGAGGGATCTGGGTGTCCTTGTACACCAGTCAATGAAAGTGAACAGGCAGGTGCAGCAAACAATTAGGAAGGTAAATGGTATGTTGGCCTTCATTGCAAGAGGATTTGAGTTCAGAAGTAGGGATGTCTTACTGAAATTATACAAGGCCTTGGTGAGACCACACCTGGAGTATTGCGTGCAGTTTTGGTCTCCCTACCTAAGAAAGGATATACTTGCCACAGAGGGAGTGCAGTGAAGGTTCACTAGGCTGATACCAGGGATGGCAGGGCTGTCATATGGGGAGAGATGGTTCGACTGGGCCTGCATTCACTAGAGTTTAGAAAAATGAGGGGGGATCTGACTGAAACATATAAAATTCTAACAGGACCGGACAGGCTGGGTGTAGGGAGGATGTTTCCCCTGGTTGGGGAGTCTAGAACCAGGGGCCACAGACTCAGGATATGGGCAGGCCATTTAAGACTGAGATGAGGAAAAATTTCTTCAGTCACAGGGTGGTCGACCTGTAGAATTCTCTACCACAGAAGGCTGTAGAGGCCGGGTCACTGAGTATATTCAAGGAAGAAATTGATAATGTTTTGGATATTAGGGTCATCAAGGGGTGGGGAGAGAAAGTGGGAACATGGCGTTGAGATAGAGGATCAGCCATGATCGTATTGAATGGCGGAGCAGGCTCAAAGGGCTGAATGGCCTACTCCGGCTCCTAGTTTCTATGTTCCTATTATTAGAATTAAAATAAAAGGATTGTGGAGACCAGATCTTACAGGTGCTGCCCAGCTCAGAAGAAATTTTTGATGACTGATCTGAAACAGGAATAAATCTCAGAGTGCGGCCTCAGAGTTACACTTCCTGTAAACTCTGAACGATTCTCCGGTTTCGCATTTTCTAGTTTTCTTTCGTGGATTACTTTTTTCTCTGCTGCGGAATACTGGGAGCGTGCTTTGCCTTTGAGCCAGGAGGCTGTTGTTTTAAGTCCCAATCAAGAGTGTTGATCACAAAACCTAAGTTGACACACACACACACACACACAGCGCAGTACTGAGGGATGGCTGCCCTGTTGGAGGCGCTGTCTTTCGAATGATGCCCTCTCAGGTGAGGAGTAAAAAGTTTCCATGACACTACTTGGAGAAGAGCAGGGGAGTTTTCTCTCAGGTGTCCCGCCAATATTTATCCCCTCAACCAACATAGCTTACAAGGAAATAAGAATTAGCTGATCATTATCACCAATGCTGCTTGTTGGAGTTTGCTGTGCACCAATTGGCTGCCACATTTCCTATGTTACCACAGTGACTGCGCTTTAGTTGGAGCTGCGGGCTGGCAAGTCTCCGGGCGCTGATGGAGTTCACCCTAAGGTCTTAAAAGAGGTGACTAATGAGGCCGTAGACACATTGGTGTTAATTTTCCAAAATTTGCTAGATTCTGGAAAGATTCTATCAGACTGGAAAGTGGTAAATATAACCCTCCCTATTCAAGAAGGGAGCAAACAGGAAACTATAGGCCAGTTAGCCTGATGTCTGTCGTGGGGAAGGTGTTAGAATCGATCATTTCCATGTCTCCTGCACTGCTGCACAGGCTCAACCCCAGCACTGATGCCATAGTCGGCCTCCAACAGTGTGTATGCAAGAGGGGTGCTGGGCAGCTCAATCTCACTCCAGCTACCCCTGCTCCTCAAGGAGTCAACCTGGAGTCCCCGGGCACCCATAGGGAGGAGGATCAGCAGGTGCACAGTCCAGGCCCATTCATCCAGGTGACTCCGAGAGTGTCCGGCCCATCCAAATCCCCTCTTCCGTTGACCTCAGCAGCTCCAGCTCCACAGGCTGAGGAGGGTGTCACTGTCACACAGCAGGACCCCGAATGCAGGCCGGGGCCCTCCAAGTCTCGGCCTTCCAGAGGATGCCCACGAAGATCATCACAGACAGGGCGTTGCAATCAGCAGGCTGCCTCCATCTCCGCTGTGGATGCCTGGGGAGCACCAAGACGTAGCGGCAGGGTTAGGACAGTTAGGGAGGATTAGTTGCACAGCCTGGGCACGGGTGTTAATCATTTGTACATAATGTTCACTATTGTCAATAAACTCCCAAGAATGTCTCCCTGTCTATGGCTCCTTGTTCTGATGAGCAGTGTTCTTGTCACTCAGATGTGAAACCTTTCTGCACAAGGTAAAAGTAGGTGTCTCAGTCCAGGGCCTCTTCCCTGTGCTTTGTGCAGCCTTCAGACCACAGTATGGTCCGGCCTCACACTCCCTGGACACATTACTGATGCCTGCACCTCGACGGTGCTGGTCATTGCTGCCAGAATGTAGTGGGCAGGCGCCACAGAGTTCCGTCATTCTCTCTGTGCTCTCAGCACCTTTAAGGTGGGGGTGGCCCCCATCTCTTCAGCATCTGTGACCAATGACGCTGTGCTCCTGAAGGGCTCAGGTGCTGAAGGCAGATAAAGGATCAGGAGCTTCTACAGTTTCATGGCTGCGTCTCTATGATATGACCCTGATCTCAGAGCGCAAGTGAGCTGCCCACGGCCAGACAGGAGTCAGACATTCTCAGAGGCTATTTGAAGATTTATGGAGTGTCCCCACTGCATGTCATCATCCTCCTCCTGCAATTGAGCGACTATTAGGGGCCTCCACTGCATCTCCATGACGGGAGCATTCTCACAGAGGATTGGCACTGCCATAAGCCAGACTGGAGTCAACCATTCATAGACGCAATATGAAGATCTATAGGGTCACCTCACTGCATGGCGTCATCATCCTTCCCAAATCGAGGGCCTCCCGAGTGTGCCTGCCTCGTCTAGCCAGGGGGAGGGCCTCATCCCCATCATCATCGTCTCTGAGGACCTACTTACTCTCATCCCCGTCAGCGTCCTCCTCATCAAAGGAGACTTCCAGCTCCTCCATCTCCTCCTCAGTCAGCTTGTCTCCCTGTTGCAGCCCCAGGTTGTAAAGGGCGCAGCAGACGACGATGATGTGTGACACCCTCTGTGGATTGTATTGCAGGGTCCCACCAGACAGATCCAGGCACCGGAACCTCAGTTTCAGCATCCTGATGCTCTGCTCCCCCAAGTTGCGAGTTGCAGCATGAGCCTCATTATAGCGTCGCTCTGCTGCAGTCTGAGGCCACCGCACGGGTGTCATCAGACACAACCTCTCCTTGTCCCCGAGGAGCCATCCCTGCAGCCTCTGTGGACCCTTGAAGATTTCAGGGATTTGTGACTGACCAGGGACGTAGGTGTCGTGCACACTCCCTGGAAACCGTGCGCAGACCTGCAGGATGCAGGTGGTCACGCACATTCAGTAAATGGAACCCCTTGTGGTTGATATAGTCGACCGTGTGTTGCGATGGAGATCTGAACGCCATGTGAGTGCAGTTGATTGAACCGTGAACCTTTGGGAAACCCAAGATCTGGGTGAATACAATCGCTCTTGCATCCTGGTTGTCCTGATCCCAGGCGAAATGCACAAAGTTGTGTGCCATGGAGAAGATGGCATCCCTGACCTCAGGGATACATTTGTGGGTGGCGGCTTGTGAGATCCCACAGAGGTCACCTGTGGAGCCCTGAAAGGAGCCAGTGGCGTAGAAATTGAGCGCCGCTGTTACTTTCACAGCCACTGGCGTGGATGCCCTCGGTGTTCCTGTGGCGCCAAATCGTGCAGTAGCTGGCAGATGTGACTGACCAGTTCCCCTGACATGCTTAGTCTTCGGCGATACTGGTTCTCAATCATCTACAGGAATGAAAGGCGACACCTATAGACCCTGGGTGTCACTAGGCGTTAGCCTGTGACTGATCTCTGTGGGTCTTTGGCAGTGTGCACGGGAGCCCCAGCCGCCCCTTCTTCCTGAGGGTGCTGCTCCTGCCTCTGCCCAGTCAGGTGCTGCATGGCTGCCCGAGACCCCACCCACCTCCACCCCACCCCACCTGACCGACTGGCAGCAGCTTTGCCCACTGGACTGCATGTTGTGCTCTCAGCTCAGACACAGGCATTCTCCTAACCCTCGCTGCAAGGCTGCACTGTTAGCTTGAACCATGGGGGAGACTAGTCCAAACCAGGATGCTGACAGTGCAAAGGGGTGTGAGCACCTCCAGCAGTGACTGCTCCATGGCCAGCTTTAGCGAGGAGATTGTACAACGTGTGCAGTCATCCAACTGTTCTGCCATCCACTAAAGGGCTCATGACTTTGCAGTCTATGCCAGGGCGAGGGGAGGTGGTGAAAAGCTTTGGAGCACTTGGTAGCACTTTGATGCCTCTGCATTGCTTGAGTGGGCAGATAAACTAGAAGCCCAACTCTAATCATATCAATGTGGCTGCGCCTGAACTGTCTCAGTTGCAGAGGAATGGTCAATTGATACAGGTTTCCTTAATGTGTGGCCACTTCCCTCGCCCACCCTAACCCCCCACCCTGAATGCTTGTGCACTATATTCAACAGCAGGCCGTTGGCACCCCGCCTCCACAAGTCGCTTCAATGGCAGTGCTACCCTTAACCCCAACTCCCCAATGCCCCTCAAGCCTGAAGTCCAACAGGTGACCCTGGAGACCGCTGCACAATGTTACTGTGCACTCACCTCCGAGTTCCCCTCAAAGTGCATCTGGCAAGTGCACGCCTTTTATGCGCTGATGTGAAACACGTGGGCGTGCTTTCCCGCTGACGTGGGCGGATGGTCCAGAGGGTGGGGGTCGTTTCAGGCGGGCTGGTCTAATAATGATATGCTGATGCATTACAATGAGGTTCCCAACCTCTGATGGCAGGAAACCTTCCATCATCGATGGGTAGAGCGGGCAATCGCAAACTGGTTTCATGCTGTCGTGAAACTAATCACGCCATGTTGTCCACTCACACCACCGAACACGCCCCCAACGCTGGAGGGCAGGAAAATCCTGGCCAGAGTGAGCGGTGATGTCCCTTTGAGTTGGCAGTGAATGAGATGCCAGTGAGGGTGTGATGGGCTTGTGAGTGGGTGAGTTTAGAGCGATGAGACGGTTGCCTTACCCTGGCGGCAAGGGTGAGATCATTCATCCTCTTTCTGCCCTGGATGGTGAACCTCCTCTGTGCAGCGTTGGCACTGACCACCCCTGCCACCACCTCCCAAGCCGGAGTGGTGACACTGATGGGCCTCCTGCGGCCAGAGCGCGGGTAGAGGACATCGGGGCGCGTTCCAAAGGTGTCCAGAAGGCGTCCCAGGGAAGCATCACTGAATCGGGGAGTGGGGTGGGGTGGGGCTGCTGTCTTCTTGCCTTTCGGGGCCATGTCTTCTGTGCAGCCATCCCTGGGCTGGAAGCGCTGAGCGGGGTGCGCGCGGCTACGCTTTAAATTGGGACGTAGCAAGGTAACGGGGTGGCGGGTGAATTGGAGGCTCCCGCCAGCGAAACGGCCTGTTTCCCAGGAACGCACGATTAACGAAGCGGGATTGAGACGATATGACCGGAAAACCCACCATTGCGGCCAGCAGGTAAAGCGTCCTTTTTCCCGCCCGCCGTCCGCAGTTAGTGCGAATCTGGGACGATTCTGCCTCTAGGGTTAATCGCTGCTGCTCATAAGGCTTCTCGTTTAAAGAGTGAACCACTGAGTTTGTGGAGAACGCCGGGCTCAGAGGTCACTGAGGTTGAGAAGGTGAGGTAAATTGAAAAGACGGGGTGTCAAGATTGCATTTGAACATTGGGAGTGTAGGAGAAGGAAGGGGTGAGAGAGGGAGGACGGCTTGATGGAGGGAGCGAGGGTGGACGAAAGGAAGGAAGGAGTCAGGAAGGGAGGAATGAGTGAAAGATGATGAACTGAGGGAGAGAGAGAGAGATCAAAAATGTTCACAGGATGATGGAGAATAAAGAA
Source organism: Cetorhinus maximus (assembly GCF_964194155.1). Taxonomy (NCBI): domain Eukaryota; kingdom Metazoa; phylum Chordata; class Chondrichthyes; order Lamniformes; family Cetorhinidae; genus Cetorhinus; species Cetorhinus maximus. The sequence goes on along the minus strand of NC_135907.1, from coordinate 20,522,177 downwards.
GGGATGATTAAAATAAGAGCTGCTAGATATAGGCCAGAATTTTCCAGCCCCTCACGCCAGCGGGATTTTCCAGTCCCATTGGCGGAGATTTCAATGGCTCGCTAGCCCAGCCGGGGTGAGGGTGGGGGGGGTGGCGGGAGGTGGGTTGGGTGGGGGGGGGGGGGGGGTGGGGGTGTTGGTGGGAGGTGGGGTGGGGGTGGGGGGGGTGGTGAGTGGTGGGGTGGGGGTGGGGGGGGGATGGTGGGAGGTGGGGGGGTGGGGGTGCATGGAAGATTCCAGCCAAAGTTTAAATTTGCAAAGACACTAATGAATGTGTTGTTCTGAGTCACCGAGTTGTTACAGCCTATCCTGTCTGCAGCGGCTGTCCAAGAAAGCAATTGGCCTGGTTCTATTCCCTCGCCTGCTCATTCTTCCTTTTCAGATACAACTTGAGTGCCTCGATTAAACCTGCCTCCATCACACTCTCAGGAGCACATTCCAGGTCCTAACCGCTTGCCGCGTGACAAAGTTTCTCCTCATGTCTCCAGCGTTTCTTTTGCCAATTGCTTTCAATTTGTGCTATCTCGTTTTCGATCCTTCCAGCAGTTGAGCCATTTGTGAATCTTCTCTGCACCCTCTCTTAAAGCCTTCACATCTTTGAAGGACTCAAAGCAAAGTGCGGAGTGAATTGGAAGAGAAAGGGGTGGTTGTCTTTGGTTGTAAGAATTTGCCCAAATCCCATTTTGAGAATAATCTGGAAAGCCTTCTTCTCTGCAAATTACTTAGTCAACTGCATTGTATGCCGTCTCAGTTAAGGACACTGATGAGAAACCATGCTGTAATATTGTACATGATTCAAATGTTTTGCGTGAGAAGCCTTTTTCATGTGATCAGAGGAGCAGATAACTCGAATTTGCATAATGCCTTAAACCTAGGGAAATAATCCAGAAAGCAATTACTCACTGAGATTTCTAACAAGCAATTCCACAGTTGGCAACCGTCACCATTAATTTAAGAATTTTAAACAGATAGTGTCATTTGGCACACCCTCATTCAGTAGTTACATCGTTAGACAACTTGTTTGGTCAAAAATTACTTTGGAAGCAACATGCTCAGCAAATCCTATAATATGCAATGAACACATCAACATACTAATCAAAAGATTTAATTGGTGAAAATTCTTTTATCCATATTTTCCATATTGTCCCAAGGTGGATATTTATTTGTGCTTATGTAAGAGAAAAGAGGGAGCATGATAATCACTTCAGCCACAACCTGCATATATATATATTTATATATATATATAGTGTCTTCATCATAATTGCATTTCCCAAGGTGCTTCACAGGAGCATTGAATGACAAGACCTGACACCAAGCCAGCAAGGAAATGTTAGGCCAAGCTCGGTCAAGCTTAGGTACTAAGGAGTGGCTTAAAAAGAGGAGTGAGGCAGAGGGGTTTAGGGAGGGGATGCCAGAGCTCAGGGCCCTGGCAGCTGAAGATTCTGCTGCATGTTGGGCCAAAGGGAATGGGTTATTCCCAAGAGGTCAGAGTTGGAGGTCGACAGAGTTCTTGTAGGGAGTTACATAGGTCGGGAGGAACAAAGGCATGGAGGGATTTGAACACAAGTGTGCAAATTTTAAAGTACAGTCAGGTGGTATTGCGGATAGAAAAATGATTCTGAGGGCTCGTGATTTGGTGTGCTCACCATATTCCAGTGTGTCAATGCGTCGACCATCTTCCTGCAAAGCCTGCCGGTTTCCATACTTCCTGGGCATACCTCTTAATTTTCTGCCCAAGCAGCTTTTAAAGATGCTACAACAGCGACTGTGGTGACACCTGAGCCAGAGCCAATCATTTTCCCCAATGGCTGGGAGGACTTAGAGTGTAGCCGAGTGTCTACGCTTGAAGCATGCTGAAGACCGAGAGGATGCTTCGATTGTCAAGCCAAATTCCCTCTTTCAAACAGTAGCCACAAACACGATGCTCTGTCAAATCTAGGAGCACCGTAAAGAGAAAGGCTAGAAGACCCTGTGGAATTGCAGAATATTCCATTCTTGGAATAAGCCGAGAGTTCTGTTGCCGCGACTTTGGTGTTGTTTCACCGTGGAATGTTGGCTGAAACACTCGAGGTCCTGAACGGTAATGCAAGAGGATCTGCCCAAGGGTGAGGGAGAACAAAGATAAACCAGCTGGCCTTGTGCCAAGTATCCACAGCAGATCTGTGCGACTGATAATTTAACTGTCACTGCAGGTTAATCCTTCTGTCAGAAAGAAATCTCTTCAGGATTTAACGTGATTCTGAGGCACCTGTGATATCAACAAAGGTCTTCTCATGAATGACCAGTAAAATCATTCAGATGTTCTGGGTCTGAGTTATCTAATCACATCTGTTACAGCTGCAACAGGCCTCAGCATCACCCCCATTGGACTAGTGAGTGGCTGGGGGGAAATCACTCTCAATTGCTTTTAAGCCTATGTAGGCGTGAATACATAATCCAGGCTGAATCATCACTGCAGTATTGCACTGATCACTCAAAACCAGCTCCGCTGGGCGGGACATGTCGCTCGTATGCCTGACACCAGACTCCTGAAGCAACTGCTCTAGTCGGAACTCAGTTGAGGGTGGAGAGTCCCAGGAGGAGAGGGGGGACACTTTAGGGATGTCTTCAAAACATCCCTGAAGAGGTCAAACCTCGCCGCCGACTCATGGCTTGTGACCGACCAAAATGGAGACGGCTCATTTGGGAAGGCACCGAACACATCCAGAGACTTCATTGGGAATGTGCACAGGTGAAGACGAGGCATCGGAGGGGGCGCACCAACCTCCAGACAACCCGTCTACCCAACCCTCCCAGCACCACCTGCCCCGCACGCAGCAGAGTCTGCAGATCGCGCATTAGACTGATCGGCCATCTCAGAATCCCCATCAAACCAGAGGTGCAAGTCACCCTCCATCCCGAGGGACTGCCTAAGAGAGAGAGAGAGAGACGGAGGGAGTGCTGCACTGCCAGCAGTGCCGTCTTACAGATCAGATGCCAAACCGTGGTCACGTCTGCTCTCTCTTGAGAAAGCAAAAGCTTCCAAAGAGGGGGGAAGGTAAATTCTCCCCGGTGCTCCGGCCAGGATTTATCCCTCTACAAACGTCACTAACACAGAAAAGCTGGGAATTTGCAAGGCTGTGGCAGTGGCGAATGCTATTGCTTTAACCACTCAAGTTCCAGGAAATTAAGGCATTGGTGTAAATGGTTGCTTCACTCCATAATTTCCTGGGACTTTAGTGGGGAATAGTAATGGCGTCCGTCTGCCAGATTCCTCGCTGACACCGAGGGAGGAATATTACGTGAGGTCCATACCCCTTTACCCCTTTGAAAACAGCTGCAATGGCAAATTAGCTGCTTTAAGGTCAGTTTAAGCGTGACTTTAAAGGAACAGAGAGTTAGGCTCAATAAATCGGTTAATGCAGAACGATTACAACACACCGACAGTTGTGGCTCCCATGTCAGGGTGATAACCAGGAAGTGGAAATAATTTATAACACCAATAATTCCTCCAATTGGAACAACCAGTTGCTCCACAAATGATAACTTTGATTGATAGTCAAACGAGGAAATGTATCGCATGCTGCATCAAATTATGTCACAGCAACACCGTGCAGCTGTGTTAATAATATATAATGCAAAAAAAAAATCACACACTCGCCAAGGGCTGTTCTTAAAAAGAAGTGATAAATTACTTTATCCTGATGATGGTCCAACTACAACAACTTGTATTTAGGTAACGTCTTTAACCTGGTAAGATGTCCCAGGGCGTTCCACAGGTGCATTGACAAACAAAGCTTGACACTGATCCGCGTAATGAGATATTCTGACAGCTGAGACTTGGGCAAAGAGGCAGGTTTGGAAGAGAATCTTAAAAGAGGGGAGGAGGCGGAGGCAAAGAGGTTGGTGGAGGGAATTGGAGGGGCGCAGTGTGATTGTCCCAATGAATCTTTCCAGCAGCAAGCCTTCTGTGAGTTTTGAAATGAAGCAGGCTATTTATTAGCACATGTGGGACAGGATTTTTTACCTCGTCCGAGGGGCTTGGGAGCACCCACGAAATGGACCACCGCTCACGATAAGGCCCCTGTTGCGATTTCACACTGGCTGGCCAATTAACTGTTATAAAATTAGGGGTCGCCCTTTTAGGACAGAGATGAGGAGAAGTTTTTTCTCTCAGAGGGTTGTGCGACTTTGGAACTCTCTGCCTCAGAAGAGCGGCGGAAGTGGGGTCACTGAATATTTTTAAGGCAGAGGTCGATTGATTCCCTTGCCTGACAAGAATCAAAGGTCATCGGGGGTTAGATGGGAATGTGGAAATCGAAACACAAGAAGATCAGCCATGATCTTATTGAATGGGTGGAGCAGGCTCGAGGGGCCGAATGGCCTACTCCTGTTCCTATTTCTTATGCTCATATATTCTGGCGTGAATCGCGCGTTGCAATGTTCAACGCTGCCGCGGTCAGGGGTGGGGTGGGGAGGAGGGCGAGTGCGGAGGTCAGCGCATGCGCCTGTGAGGCTGCGCTCAGCGAAAGCTCTCTGAAGGCACTGAGCTGCCCCGGGGGAGCTGGAGGCTTTTAACATTAAAAATAAACAACTGAAAAATAAGGAAAGCGTGTCCTCTCATGTGACTGTGTCACATGAGCCGGGGCAGGTTAAAAATGAGTTTCAAAAAGTTTTAATTTTCTTTTTAATCACTGGTCGAAACCTCATCCCTCCCGTGGATGAGGTTTGGCAAAAAATGCGAAGGCCGCCTGGTCTATACGCCCACCCGCCAAACAAACAGTTGGTCGGGCAGCGATACTCACTCCACTCTCAGAACTCTCGCTGCTTCTCGCTGTTTTTATATTCACTACACTCTTGGAACACTCACTGCTTCTTAATGTTTTCGATTGTCTTTGAGGTGCAGATTTTTAACTGTTGTGGCCGATTTGGATTAGCTAGTTTCATGGATGCGATCAGATAAGACCATAAGACATAGGGGCAGACGTAGGCAATTCGGCCCATCGAGTCTGCTCCGCCATTCAATGAGATCATGGCTGATCTGATAATCCTCAACTCCACTTTCCTGCCTTTTCCCCATAATCCTTGATTCCCTGACTGATTAAAAATCTGTCTATCTCAGCCTTGAATATACTTAACAACCCAAATTGATTAAGGGCCTTAAGAAGCCTCTTAATCGTTGGTGGGCGCGTGCCCACCAAGCGAAACATCGCGAGAGTGCACGATGACGCCGGGATACTCGCCCGACATCGTTGCACGCTATTTTACTCCCGACCAGGGAAAGTTTCTGCCCATGTTTGTTTAAAATGCGGCACCTCACCCACACGAAAATTAGACACTGGCGAAGGTAAAACAACACGGCGCCAACTTGTAATTATCTCAGTCCCTCTTGTGGCAGGCCTGGTGTTTCTGAGATGACTCCGGCGCTCTAGCCGAAGCGAAGGTCTTGTGCCACAGGGGATTCTCGGTCAGCGGTGAGGCTTTTTTTTAAATTCGAACGTCCAGGAAGTCGATTCTCAGGCGAACGCAAGGGTGGAGCAGGTTAAAGTGAGTCTTCCCACTTTCAAGGTATTGCTTTTTGTTGCTTTGGCCGCTTAGACGACTTGCAGTGGGTTCGATGGCTTTCGGTGGAACGCCATCGGCAACCAGCTTCTTGCCGATTTAAAGACAGACAAAAAGCATGGATTCTTTATCATGTGACTTCCACACTTTCAAGTCCTTTTTCCAAACAAAGGATGGGAAGATGGTAGCACAGAGGTAATGTTGTTGGATTTAGTAACCCAGTGACCCAACTAATAATTCAGAGACATGGATTCAAATCCCACCATGTCATCTGGTGAAATTTGAATGCAGTTAATAAATTTGGAATATAAAGCTAGTCTCAGTAATGTTGACTGTGATTGTTGTAAAAACCCATCTGGTTCACTAATGCCCTTTAGGGAAGGAAATCTGCCCTCCTTACCTGGTCTGGCCTACATGTGACTCCAGACCCACAGCAATAGTGGTTGACTCTTAACTGCCCCTCTGAAATGGCCTAGCAGCTCAAGGGCAATTAGGGGTGGGAAACAAATGCTGGCCTTGCCAGTGTCGCCCACATCCCATGAAAGAATAAAGATCCCGTGTAGTCGTTTGACACCTTGAGAGTTTGAGGCAGCGAGTGTCTTTGGGTAGAATATTACGCCTGGCGTGTGGGTGCACTCCCGAGCGCAAAACGACATGCGATGATGCTGGGCGAGCGTCCCGAGGTCATCACGCAGTCTTGCGATGTTTCGTTCGGCTGCACGACTGCCGACAATTTAAAGGCCCGCTAAGAAGCCAATTAAATTCAAATTTGCGGTCGGGCAGGACAGGCAAAACCACCAAGCGGCCTTTACATTTTTTTAGGAAACCTCATCCACGGGCGGGATGATGAGGTTTCCTAAGGCAAATAAACACCAAATAAAAATATTATTTTTGAATTAAAAACGTGTCCCAGCTCATGCGACAGAGTCACGCGAGGGGACACGTTTTATGGCAATTTTATTCCCTTTTTTTGTTAAAAACAGGCAGCTCCCGTGCCTCGGGGACTGAATCGCACTTTCGGGCACATGCGCAAAGATCGTGCTAGGTCCGCTCGCCCTCCTCCCCCCCGGCCCGCACAGGTAGCGCCGGGCCTTAACTGGCCTGCTGGCGTGAAATCGCGGCGCAGACCCGATCGTGGGTGGTAGGCGGCTTCCCGACCATCCCCACCCGCCCTCGCCGAGCACCCCCCCACCCCACCCCGGCCAAGAGCAAAATTCTGCCCTTTGTGTTTGAATGACCCATTGAACTTGGAGTTACTTGTTTGAATTAGTTTCAGGAAAGTCATTGATACAACATCAGCCTTGGTAGGCTCCTTTTGGAAAATTCCTTTGGTTTTCTCTTGAGGCGGGGAGTGATTTCAATCTCGGAAAGATGTCAGGTGATCCTCGGGCGGCCATCTTTTAGCAGCCTTTTCACAGACTCACAGAATTTTAACCGCACAGGAGGAGGCCATTTGGCCCATCGTGCCTGCTCCGGCTCTCCAAATGAGCATTATGACCTAGTGCCATTGCCCTGCCTCTTCCACATACCCCTGCACATTGTTCCTATTCAAATAATCATCCAATTCCCCTTTGAATGCCTCGATTGAACCTCCCTCCACCACACTCCCAGGCAGTGCATTCCAGACCCGAGCCACTTGCTGTGTGAAAAAGTTTTTTCTCACGTCACACTTGCTTCTTTCACAAATCACTTTAAATCTGTGCCCTCTCATTCTTGATCCTTTAATGAGTGGGAACAGCTTCTCCCTATCTACTCTGTCCAGCCCCCTCATGATCCTGAACATCTCTATCAAATCTCCTCTTAGCCTTCTTCTCTCCAAGGAGAACAGTCCCAACCTCTCCAATCCATCCTCATAGCTGAAATTTCTCATCCCTGGAACCATTCTTGTAAACCTCCTGCATTCTCTCCAATGTGTTCACATCCTCCCTATAATGTGGTGCCCAGAACTGTACACAATACTCCAGCTGAGGTCCAATGAGTGTCTTATATAAATTCAGCATAACCTCCCTGCACTTGTACTCAATGTCCCTATTAATAAAGCCCAGGATACTATACGCTTTATTAACTGCTCTCTCCACCTGTCCTGCCACCTTCAATGATCTATGCGGATATACACCCAGGTCTTTCTGCTCCTGCACCCCCTTCAAAATTTCACCCCTTATTTTATATTGTCTGTCCATGTTCTTCCTACCAAAATGCATCACCTCACACTTCTCCACATTGAACTTCATCTGCCACCTATCTGCCCACTCCAGCAAACTTTGAAATTGTCCCCTGCACACCAAGATCTAGATCATTAATATATATCTCAGGAAAAGCAAGGGTCCCAATACCTACCCCTGGGGAACTCCACTAAATACCTTCCCCCAGCCCGAAAAATATCCATTGACCATTACTCTCTGCTTCCTATTTTTCAGCCAATTTTGTATCCGTGTTGCTACTGTCCCTTTTATTCCATGAGCAATAACTTTTCTCACAAGCCTGTTGTGTGGCACTGTATCAAATGCCTTTTGAAAGTCCATGTACACCACATCAACAGCAGTACCCTCATCGACCTTTTCTGTTACCTCTTTTGCGGTCAGTTTCTCTTTTAAAGATAAAAATTAGTTTGAAGTTCAGGATATACTGGAACTTTGCGGTATGGAGAGAAGGAAACAATGATAGAGACAGGATTGAAAACAGGGATGAGAATTGTTTTGCTCGTAATCACTATTTAGTTTTCAGAACTAATCTCAGATTAGGGAGATGACAGTGTAGTAGTTATGTCACTGGGCGAGTATTCCAAAGGGCCAGGCAGCCAGGTGGAATTTGAATTCCGTTAATAAAATCTGGAATATAAAGCTAGTCTCAGTGATGGTGACCATGAAACTATCATCGATTGTTGTAAAATCCCATCTGGTTCACTAATATCCTTTTAGCGAAAGAAATCTGCCAGCCTTACTTGGTCTGGCCTACATGTGACTCCAGACCTACAGCAATGTGGTTGACTTAATTGCCCTCAGAAATGGCCTAACAAACCATTTAGTTCAAGGGAAATTAGGGACGGGCAACAAACGCTGGCCTTGTCAGCGACGCCCACGTCCCACGAAAGAATAAAGATGGAGAACTAAGGTGGGAAAAGTACTGACTGAATTCAAATTCCGTTCGTGATTTGGCCCCCGTCTTTTGTGAATCTTCAGCTGACTCTGGGAGATAGCAGTTTGCAGGGTGACCAACTGTCCCGTATTTTATGGGGTTGTCCTGTAATTGAGTGCACTGTGCAGGGCTGCATGAATCCAGGATGGTGCGTTTCACGTAATTTGGGCCTTTAAATCTCACGTAGGCCCTGTAACCGTTCTCCTCCTGCTTTCAGCCTATCAAAGCTCTATCAGCAACCCCCACCACCCCTCCCACTCTCTCTCACAACCCTGGCAGCACCCACATGTCAGAGTGCCCTTTCGATTTTCTCAATGAGAGTTGATCAACCGAGTAGTTTGCTTTGCCAGTTCCCATGGTCCGGCGTTTAGAAACAGCAACGGAATCCCCTGGGAGTATTAGCGCTGATGTCTCTGAATCAACTGGACTTGGGCATGAAGCTGGCTCACATCCAATTCCGATTGCTGGTACTTCTTCCAAACTCCTGGGATCTCCTCCATGCTGGTGCAGGACAATGAGTTTTCCGGTAGATTTTGGCTGTTAATCGGCACTAGATGATACGGGTGAATGCCAGTGTTACTGACGGTGATTTTCACTCACTGCTTTATCACACTGCTGCTTCTGGGAGCTTGCTGTGCACAAATTGTCTACCTCGTTTGCTTGCACATCAATAGTGACTATATTTCAAAAGTTCTTCATTGACTTCAAAGCGCTTTGGGTCATTTTGCAGCCATGAAAGGAAGGACATAAACAAAAGTTCTTTCATAGAAGGAGAAGGAGGACATTTGGCCCATTGTGCTTGTGCCAACTCTTCAGGGACTGAGCACAGGATGGAGATGGAACTCTGACCCTTTGGTCCATAGGCTTGAGCTACACATTGACTAAAGCCAATGGACCATGGGAGACTTTTAGAAATACCCTTCGCAGCACAATCCACCGCTTGGAAAGGGGTTCAAATGAAGTTGTAACTTTAAAATAATTATTAAAAAAAGCATCTCCTGGAATTTATTGATGAAATGAAATCTGTATTCAATGCAAGAGAAAAATGGAGGCATTCTCAGGAACTGTAAACTTCCTGTCTAAACTTAAGCACTTTTCTCACCTCCTCTAAACACAGTGATTCTTCCATCGGGGGCTGGTTAATGAGCAGTGGTCACCACACTCTCCCTCCCATTCTCAACTCTACAACATCCACCCTCTGACCCTTGCACAGTTCTGCCCTCCCGGAAGTTCTGCCCTCTATTCCGCTCCTCTCACCTGCCGTCTCCTAGATCTTGTGCGGACAGTCACCTCCTGATCTTGTACAGCACCCCATCAGCCATTACTTTCAGATTTTCTACCAGTCATCATCTCTGAACCACATTTCCGAAGTTTGTTCTAGTTGTCAAACTTTAAGCTCCAGCCTGGATCATGAGTATCAGCAGGTGATCCAAAGCCATGCTATCCTCCATCCTACAATACTCAAAAAGCTCAACACCATCCAGGACAAAGCAGCTGCTTGATTGGCACCCCATCCACCACCTTAAACATTCACTCCCTCCACCACCGACGCACAGTAGCAGCAGTGTGTACCATCTACAAGATGCACTGCAGAAACTCACCAAGCCTCGTTAGACAGCACCTTCCAAACCCATGACCACTACCACCTAGAAGGACAAGGGCAGCAGATGCATGGGAACACCACCACCTGCAAGTGCTCCTCCAAGCCACACACCATCTTGACTTGGAAATACATTACCATTCTTTCACTGTCACTGGGTCAAAATCCTGGAACTCCCTCGGTGTGGTTCAGTTTTACAATGCACAATGGAATAATCCAGGAAGCTCTCTTGATGCAGAAAATTCCATTTGGGAATCTGAACACTTCTCGTAATCGATGTCAACTCTTCTTATTTATAAGATCATAAGTTTGAGGTCATCCAGAAGCTGCTTGTCAAAGAGAAAGTCACTTATGGAGCCCAAGGAGGCGCCAAAATCAAAGATTTTAAATTTGACAGGTCTTTCAGCCTTGGGACAGTCCTCAAAGATATGATAGCCCCTCTAACCAACACCCAAAGAGAGAGGTCAGTTACAATGATCCGAACTGGTGAAAGGCCTGTAAAAACTACAATGATAGACAACTTACTGGTCAGGAAATCAAGAACCCTCTTAGTTCCCAGATAATACATTCTCGATTTGCTATTGTATTCCTGAGGCATGGGATATTTAATAATACTGGAACAGTGCATAACACCAAGGGGAAGGTTGAGGTCCCAGGGAGAAGAGGAGCATTGAATGAAAGTTGAGCTCCATTGATTTGTTAACCCAATGCTGAATAAGGAAACCAGCCTCCTCTACCCAAACCTTGAAGGCACAGCAGATTGGGAAGGAAGAGCACAGCAAAATAATCTCTTCATCTCGTGGAACACCAGGCCTGTTGCTCATCTCCACTTATTCCTAATTTGCTGTAAGACAGGCGGCACAATTGGAGTTGAACTCTCATTGAGGATGACGACCGAAGCTCAGTCTATAGCATCATGCCTCAGAGTCAGGAAGTCTTGACCTACTCCAGGGACGTGAGCACAAATTCTAGGCTGACGCTCCCAGTGCAGTCCTGAGGGAATGCTATACAGTCAGAGATGCTGTCTTTGGGAAAGGAGATTAAACCGAAGCCCTCGTGGATGGAAATATAACATTCCATGGGCCCTATTGCAAAGAAGACGCAGCAAAGTGCTACTTCCTGAGGCAAGAGGTTTTTTTGATGCAGGAGTGAGGTTGCTTCATCATCTCCAATGGGCACCAAATTGGTTCTGATGATCAAACTCATCTATTATTTCAGCCCTACGCTCCCCAACCCAGTATCCTCACAGCATCAAGGGACCAGGCTCAAGGTTGTCTTGGTGAGATCCTGGGAGCTCCCATGATTTTCATGCTTTGTGATTTAGTTTCGTTTGCCTGTTTGTTGTTACCTTAATGGGGCCATTGGCATCGTCTTGCCTCTTCTCTGGCTTTCTTCAAGCCTCCCTCAGTCCACGGCTCAATGTTACCCACCAATCCCATTTTCCCCTTCCTCTTCTGTTTTCCCCCAAATTTCTCCCTCAGCTGTTGCCAGGATGAAGCTGTCACCTCTTCATTTCCAATGTCTGCCCTTGGCTATCTGTCTTCTCTAAATGGACTTAACAACCCTTTTTGATTCTTGAGCTTCTACTCTTGATCTAAGCCGCTCATTTGTCTTTCTGTCCATCCAGCTGGTTCTGAGCCCCCTCCTCCATACTCACATTTCAAAAGCTGTACTCCTCTCATCCTCTCTCTTCAGAGTCCAACACTCACATCCGTGGAGCGCAACGCTCCATGCTAGTGATGGCACTGATTGTGATTAAACGCAAGCAAATTTAAAAAAATACCAATAGGAGCCTCCAAAAAAGTGATGGGCAACCTAGGCTCACGACTGGCTGCATGAGTGGCATTTATCTCATTGGGCTGCAAGATTGAAATCGGGCGTGTGCACTAACCATGGCCCCATGAATAAGAGTTTGCGGGGCGCGCCGATTGAACCGTAGCAGTTCTCTGATTGGACGGAGAGGGACTGCACGGCTCTCACAGTCAATGTTGTGTGCAACCAGTACCCGCCTCACTTCACATCTCCTTGCTCCGTGTGCGTCCCTCTTTAGTAATACAGGCAGGAGAAAAAAACTACGCGGACGGAAGCCAGCAGAATCTGGCAGCCCTGCGTGTGGGCAACGGTCAACAAAATGTCTGGCGGGCCGCACTCGGAACCCCGATGGGCCGCAGGTTCGCCCACCTCTGCTCCAAAGTCATGGACCCACCCACTCCTCCATCACCCCCAACACCTCAACCCCCTCCCACGCCACCTTCCCATGCAACCGCAGAAGGTGCAACACCTGCCCCTTTGCTTCCCCCCTCCTCACCGTCCAAGGGCCCAAACACTCCTTTCAAGTGAAGCAGCATTTCACTTGCACTTCCCTCAACTTAGTCTACTGCATTCGTTGCTCCCAATGCGGTCTCCTCTACATTGGAGAGACCAAACGCAGACTGGGTGACCGCTTTGCAGAACACCTTCGGTCTGTCCACAAGCATTACCCAGACCTCCCTGTCGCTTGCCATTTCAACACTCCACCCTGCTCTAATGCCCACATGTCCGTCCTTGGCCTGCTGCATTGTTCCAGTGAAACTCAACGCAAACTGGAGGAACAGCACCTTATCTTCCGACTAGGCACTTTACAGCCTTCCGGACTGAATATTGAATTCAACAACTTCAGATCATGAACTCTCTCCTCCAACCCCACCCCCTTTTTGATCCTTATTTTTCTACATTCATTTTTATTTTTTAATTTTTATTTAATTCTTTTCCACTTATTTTCATTATTATTATTTTTAAATTTATTTCCATTTTTATTCATTGTTTTATCCCCAACTTTTAGCCTATTTTCGATCTTTCTTTCCCACCACCGTCCCCTCCCCCCACCCCACCCCCGCTAGGGCCATCGGTCACTTGTTCATGTTGTTCTTTCCAGAGCGCTTACCCTGGCCCTGCTATTATCACATTCTGCTTTCCACTCTTAAGGTCACCATTAGCACCTCCTTTAGCCAGCACCACCACTATTAACAACCCTTTGACCTTTGGCTTATGACATCATTGTCGATCTCTCCTTTGCCTCCGCCTATCGCTGGCCTTCTATCCAGCTTCACCTATTCCACCCCCCCCCTTAGACAGTTCACCACATTTCTACTTCCCTTTAGCTCTGAAGAAGAGTCATAGGGACTCGAAACTTTAACCCTGTCTTTCGCTCCACAAGAGCTGTCAGACCTGCTGAGTTTTTCCAGCAATTTCTGTTTTTGTTTGTGACCCCTGTCCAGCGTTGGGCCTCATTTCTGGAATGAGTCAGTGTGTTGCCTCGCGACTACCCTGGTGCCTCCAAAAATATGATCAAATTCCCTCCCTCCCTCCCTCCCAACCTTAGCACGTGAGCTTTCTCAAGGCCACCAGATGATGCAACTGACTCCGAGAACCTGGCTCCAATTTGCAGTTTGTAAATTTCAACAAAAGCTTTTATCTTGCCAGCAACTCTCGCTGCGACTGCCCTGAGAGTTGGAACACATTCCATGCACCAAATCACGAAAGGAAGGGAGAGAGGGAGTAGAGGCATTTCCGTTGTTGTTTCTGTTGTCACACCTGGGACTAGAGCCTAGTTTGGGAGTACTCGAAATATTTATATGATTATACATTGATGTGCAGGCAGCCAAAACATTTTCCAAGTCCCCACATAACTTGTATTGCGTAACAGCCGAGATTAAATCAGTATTCCCTCAGAAATTCTGATTCCGATCAAAACACAAGATATAAACGGGGCAGTGAGTTAAAATGGTTTATGGGTCTCATCCACACCTGCCTGATTCTTAGCCTCCTCTTCGGAGCAGGTGAGGGGGGGAATCTGGTTGCCTGAAACTGCAAGGACACTGGATTCAGGAGTGTTGGGCTGGAATAGCGGATGGATTTGAGCATCATAACGTGCGAGATGATTTTTAAACTGATTCATGGGATGGGGGTGTCGCTGGCTAGGCCAGCATTTGTTGCCCATCCCTAGTTGTACAGAGGGGCAATTAAGAGTCAACCGCATCGCTGTGGGTCTGGAGTCACATGTAGGCCAGGCCAGGTAAGGACAGCAGATTTCCTTTCCTAAAGGGCGTTAGTGAACCAGATGGGTTTTTACAACAATGGGCAATGGTTTCATGGTCATTATCAGACTTTTTAATTCCGGATTTTTTATTGAATTCAAAATTCACCATCTGCCGTGTTGGGATTTGGACCCCGGTCCCCAGAGCATTACCCTGGACGTAGTCATACTGCTTTACTGATGTTTCTTTGCAATAGGGCTCACATGATGTTATATTTCCACCCACAAGGGCTTTGGTTTAACCTCCCATCTCAAAGACAGCACTGCCGACAGTGTAGCATTCCCTCTGTACTGCACTGGGAGTGTCAGCCTAGAATTTGTGCTCAAGTCCCAGAAGTAGGTCTTGAACTCAAGGCCTCCTGGCTCTGAGGCACCATTCTGTGGCCGAGCCTTGGCTGTCACCTATAGTACAGCAAAATAGCAGTGAGTGGAGATGAGCAACAGACCTTGATATTCCGTGAGATGAAGAGATCATTTTTCTGTGCCCTTCCTTCCCATTCTGATGTGCCTTCAGGCTTTGGGTAGTGGTGGTGGGGAGGTCCTGCTTTACACATGCAGGTCAGGATGTGTTGACAGCTTTGGGGCCATGACTTAGGCTTGCCAACCCTCCAGGATTGACCTGGAGTCTCCAGGAATTGAGGATCAATCTCCAGGACACTGCTGTGCACGGAGCCCTGGAGAAAAATCATCGGGACGTTAAAAAAGATTGCTTTTTTTTGTCATTTTCTTTGAACATTGCTCTTTACCAGATATAAAAATATAGTATATGGGGAAAAATGTTGTTTGGCTGATTGCCAAGCGTCACTCAATTGGGTAATGAGTCTTTTTGCTTTCTGATTGGTGTAGGAAGGCCGTACGTCACAAGGATGCATGTATTGTCCAACTAATCACTGGAGCATGGGAGCAAGGCATGTGATGGAACCTCCAGAGTACATTTAATTGCAGTTGGCAACCCTAACATGACTACAACTTTAACAATGGTGTTGGGCTCTCCGCCCCAGGCCAGTATGGTGCCAAGAGGGGCTTAGGCCAGAAGAAGCTTTTTTGAAAGTCTTATTGTGGGGCAGGAGCTGTGCATGGGCTCCAGAGGGTCCCACACAAACACGTGGGCCTCTGCCCCACTTCTCATCCATGACACCCTCTTGGAGATCCCAAAACGCAGAGACCCGTTCCATCGGGATCCTGGCAGTAGCCTCTTGCAGGCCCTCACCTACCTACTACCACGCTCCTCCAGGTTCGGGCAGGACACTAACTGAGGCCTAACGATGAGGCTCAGGGGTTAAAGCCCTAAGTCTTCGCTCTGCAAGGCTTGGATGGTTTGCCACCTGCCTAGGCCCTGTTCCCCCCCTTCTCACCTGCTGGGAGTTAAAATCGGGTATATTGATTGATCCATGCAGCCAGGGGGCTTCCACACTGCAAATAACAAGATGGCAGCACCCAGTGTACCACTGAGCATAGAAACTCTGATCTGCGTTGGCCTGGAGTAGCAATTCAGCCAACGTTCCAGGTTCTCCATCTGGGGGCAGCCCCTAGCCCTCACCACTTTTGGCACTGGGGTGGGCTGGGCTCTGCGATGCCCCCTATGGTCGAGATGCCCGCCAGCTCACCGTCCACACTCGGGCACGCAGAGTGGCCGATTGGGTAAAGAACAAGAGTATCTTCAGTGCCCAAAGTCTTTAAATCCAACCTTAAATCACTTCAAAAGAGAAGCAACACAGTGGGAGCGTGACAGCCAAATTCTCTGAAACTGTGCACACGTCATGGGAGAGTGATCCCACAATTTGGCAAAAAAGGCACAAACCTGCCTATTTAAAGGAAGGACCAATAAATCCAAGATACAATTTCTGGGGTGGTACCGGCAGTCACTAAACAGCACATGGTGTCTCTCACACACATAAATCAGACGCAGTGATTTGAACTTAACATTGTAGAAACGTTGGCACCAGACGACGATAAACTAAAATATTTTATGTTAAACTGTGCCCTTGAGGCTCTTTGACAAAGCTCCAGGCACAAAGCCATTTTCAACTGAGTAAAAACATCTAAGGTTTCACTTAAATGATGCCCAGCCAAGTGTTCATTTTATAAACATTTTTTTATTCTGAAATATAACCGGCTCAACTCGTCATACTTCAGGCATGTTTGGGGCGATTTAATGAAATTAGTTAAAACAGTAGTTTGAAAAAAAAAGTAGCACAGAACTTGAGTATTGCTGAGAAAAGAGACAGACTGTCAAAGTTTTTCATCTTGCACTCATCAGGACAGATGCAAGAATAACAAATTTCAAAAGAAGCAATGATTTATATTGATGAGAAAAGGGTGCTGATTGGTTGGCAAGTCGCCTCTGATTGGTCGAGGCGTTGCCATGGAGAACGCACTAGGGAAATATTATCCGCCACGCTTTTGTTTAATTCAAAAAAGGTGTAATGCCTGGACATGTCCCTTTTGCCTAGAGGACAGGTCCTTAAGTATGAATATATGGATTATTTTTAAAACAAAAGTTAAGATCTCTTACAGCAGATATCCAATTGATACAGAATACTGAGTTAGTGCCATCTCTTGGATGGGACGTTAAACTGTGACACCGTCTCCTCTCTCAGGTGGACATGCTCTCAAGGCTTGAGAAACATACTCTCAGCTGGTGGGCGCAGATTCATTTGTGGATTTTAAAAGAGAATTGGATCATTATCTGGAGAGAAAAAAATTGCAGAGCTATGGGGAATTGACAGGGGGATGGCACTCGGTGAATCACACTTGCAGAGAACTGGCCACAGACATGTCGGGCCAAGTGGCCTCCTCTGTACAGTGATCATTCTATGAAAATCCCCCCTGACAACTCCTTTTTACTGGAGTAGAGTTCTCTCCAGGTGCGGTGACCAATTTCTAACCCTCAACCAGCACCTGATTACCTGGTCATTATCACATTGCTGTTTGTGGGAACAGGCTGACTGCCACGTTTCCTAGATTAAATCGGCAAGAGAGGGCAAATGGGTCTTCGGTTTAATATCCCATTCAAAGGATACCAGTTCTAACAGTGCGGTTCTCCCCCAGTACCGCAGTGGGAGTGACGGCCTGGATTTTGTGCTGTCGTCTCAAGTGGGACTTGAACCCACCACCTTCCTCCTCAGGGGAGAGTGCTGCCCACTAAGTAATGTTGAACTGGTCACAGAGAGGGGAGAACTGGACGGCATTCCCAGGCAGCCGAGGCGGAACTTGTTGAAGGGAAACAGAAACACGTTCACCCCATCTGCTTGAAATATTCTGCTTGCATCAGGAGCAAATATGGTTTTGCTTGCGCTGTTACTCTGGGCTGTGTTTGATTTTTCCGAGGAGAACTCAAATTTCAATCAGGAGCCAGAAAGCATTCCGAGTGTGAGGAGTGTGTGGGGAAACCAGTGTATTTTGGCTGCCAGTGATCGACCACCGTCCTGCAGTGAGCATTTCATCTACCCTTTCCCTCAAAAACTACGTTCAGCGCTCTGCTGAGGGATTCCAAGCAGCTGTCAAACTGGAATCTAAGACTAGGACTGTTAGGAGAAATATCCTGTTGGGATCTCACAAGGACACACCTCGCGTCTAAGTGTAAAGAGTCGATAGGGTCCTAGGCTCTCCCAGAAGTGGGGCATGAGGGGAAGTAGAATCACATGCTCCCATTGGCGGAAGGGCCGAGAATCGGGCAACGCAGGTTTAAAGCGGTTGGCAAAAGAACCAAAGGCGACATGAGCAACAACTTCTTTAACGCAACGAATGGTTAGGACCTGGAACGCACTGGCCGAAAGGGAGGTGGATTGGATCGTGGCTTTCGAGAGGGGCATTTGGATAAGCAACTGAAGGGAAAGTAATTAACATGGCCAAGGGGGGAAAGGGTGGAGCAGTGGGATGAGCCAACCCACTGCCTCAAAACACATTTCACCTTCTAATTCTTCAGCTATAGCTCATATGAAAGGTTATAGATTGGGGATTGGTGGTGGGTGTGGTGGAGACAGATATAAGATGCACTCATGGGCGCCCACCCCACCTCCCTACACTGGCAATGCTGGGTATAGAGAAGGTTTTGTCTCCATCCACTCATGCTGCCCGTCCAGCATTTTTTACTATAACATTGGCAAGTGGCAGTGGTGGTGTAGCACGATGGTGTTATAAACTGTGAGAATGAAGTCCAAGAAAGAGGTGCATCACCTCCCAAACCCATCACCTCACCACCGGGGAGGAAAAGGCCAGCATGGGAATAACACAACTCTCCAGCTTACAACCACTCTCAAAGGCACACAACATCCTGACTTGGACATACATCACTATATCAGGGAGGGGAGAAGGTGGCATAGTGGTAGTATCACTGGATTAGTAGCCCAGAGGCCCAGACTAATGCTCTGGGGAAACAGGTTCAAATCCTGCCATGGCATGGAATTTAAATTCAATTAATACATAGAAACCCATTTTCTCCCCATACCCTTTGATCCCTTTCACCCCAAGCACTATATCTAACTCCTTCTTGAAAACATACAATGTTTTGGCCTCAGCTACTTTCTGTGGTAGCAAATTCCACAGGCTCACCACTCTCTGGGTGAAGAAATTTCTCCTTATCTCAGTCCTAAATGGTCTACCCCGTATCCTCAGACTGTGACCCCTGGTTCTGGATTCCCCCAACCATCGGGAACATCCTTCCTGCATCTACCCTGTCTAGTCCTGTTAGAATTTTATAGGTTTCTATGAGATCCCCCCTCATTCTCCAGAACTCCAGCGAATATAATCCTAATCGACTCAATCTCTCATACGTCAGTCCCACCATCCC
This sequence comes from Cetorhinus maximus, assembly GCF_964194155.1. Classification (NCBI taxonomy): domain Eukaryota; kingdom Metazoa; phylum Chordata; class Chondrichthyes; order Lamniformes; family Cetorhinidae; genus Cetorhinus; species Cetorhinus maximus. The sequence goes on along the minus strand of NC_135907.1, from coordinate 20,502,995 downwards.
AGGAATCAGTCGGGTAAACCTTCGCTGCACTCCCTCTATAGCAAGTACCTCCTTCCTCAGATAAGGAGACCAAAACTGCACACCATATTCCAGGTGTGGTCTCACCAAGGCCCTGTACAATTGCAGCAAGACATCCCTGTTCCTGTACTCGAATCCTCTGGCTATGAAGGCCAACATACCATTTGCCTTCTTTACCGCCTGCTGCACCTGCATGCTTACCTTCAGCGACTGGTGTACAAGGACACCCAGGTCTTGTTGCACATTCCCCTCTCTCAATTTATAGCCATTCAGATAATAATCTGCCTTCCTGTTTTTGCTACCAAAGTGGATAACCTCACATTTATCCACATTATACTGCATCTGCCATGCATTTGCCCACTCATTTTGGTTCTGGCATTATAAAGCTAGTTTTAGTAATGGTGACCATGAAAACTATCATCGATTGCTATAAAAACCCATCTTCACCAATGCCCTTTAGGGAAGGAAATCTGCTGTCCTTACCTGGTCTGGCCTACATGTGACTTCAGACCCACAGCAATGTGGTTGACTCTTAACTGCCCCTCTGAAATGGCCGAGCAAACCACTCAGCACAAGGGCAATTAGGGATGGGCAACAAATGCTGACCTTGCCAACGACACCCAAATCCTATGAGAGAATAGAGAAAAAGAAATGTCATTGCTAAGTCAAAATCCTGAGATTTCCCCTCACTGTGGGGGTCCCTTTGCCATACTGATCGCCATTTAAATGCCAGCTTTGCCCCATGAACTCCACTCCTGAGTATGAACTTAAAACCTGATGCCATGAAATCACCAGGTACCCAATGATATTCACATTGGAGAGAGCTGTTGATCGTCTGACATTGTGGGTTATGGAATGTCGAAGAGCTTCCCAAGATAACAGAATAGATAACGGGATAAATAATGTGATCAAGACTAACAGAACTTGCATTTATATAGAGCCCCTCATGATCTCAGTGTATCCCAATCCTCTTTAACCATTTGTACAGAGACAGAATGTGCTGCCTCTGAACAGGTTAGTCTTTCAACCCAATAACACTGACCCCACTATGTTATTTGTTCCTATACTGGCATCCAATAATACCAACTGGTACAGGTCCTGGCATTTCTGGTCTCGCAATGGATGCCTACTTATTAATTGTGTTGTCCGTGGCTCAGTGCTTTTCCTTCAAGCCAGAATGTTGTGGGCCCAAACTCCACTCCAGAGACCTGAACACACAATCTCAGCTCACACAGGGGGAGTGCTGCACTGTTGGAGGTACCACCTTTTTGCACATGACCATCTCTGGTAGACGTAAAAAAAACCTATGGCATTACTTTGAAGAGCAGGAGAGTTCCCCCAATGTCCAGGGCCAACATTTATCCCTCAACTATCATCACTAAAATAAACCAGTTGATCTGATCATTATTTCATTGCTGTTTGTGGGATCTTCCTGCACACAAATTGACTGCCGTGTTTCTGTGCATTACAACAGTGGCTGCATTTCAGGAGCATTTTGCCGCCTGTAAAGCGTTTTGAGATACCCTGAGATTGTGAAAGGCACTATGCAAATGCAAGTTCTCTCTTGTAGAAAATGTGGTCATGCTATTGTTTGTATAAAAAAAAGGCCCAAGTGTGCAAGCAATTCTGCAGTATGATGATCGCAGTATGCACAGAATATATTACACATTAGATTGGTTCGGCTCAGGTACTCACCGGGAACATGTGCGATAACAGAACCAGCGGTTAAACAAATGGTTTGGGACTGCATCACAGGAGCACAGATTTAATGACCAACCAATAAAACCATCCTCTGTGGTTTGGAGATTTAATTCTGAGCACAGGTTGTGCTTTGCCAAAGATAATATCCTTCGCTTCCATTACCATTCAAGGGGAGGCTTCAACTGACAAAAAAGGGAAAAGAGAGACAACAAACACTATGTGTGAAATGTCCGACAGTTTGCACAGCTTTCCATCAGGAAATACCGCCTAAGGGGATTGTGTCTTTTTCCTCCACACAAGGTATCATGTTCAGTCTTGTCAAATCAATTGCAATGGATTGCAGACTCTTGTTTAATCCGCTACCTTTTCATGGACTGTTCAAGTATTCCTCTGGGATTAGTAACAGTTATAGTATGAGTCAGAATATAAGATGGTTTGTGGTTAACTTAGTTTATTAAAGAAACACAAAGAGGCTTTCTTAGTACAGAATAACTAATTGACCTAAATTCAAAGTACAGGCTGTATTTGCAGCTGAGTTCCAACCCAGGACTCAAGACATTTAAGCACGCTCATCTGTCTCCATACCTCGCTGTGGAACTGGAATTAAAATCAAGGTACCTACCAATCCCCCAGGCTCAAACCGCACCAAGTTCTGGATTGCTCTGCTCACCTCCCACTTGATCCAGTTTCCATTCTCTGCTACTGAGCCCGCTGGCAGGTCGAGGCTCCATCCTTCCTGTGACAGTGACACTTGCTGTTCCATTTGAACCTAAGCTCTCATTCATACCTTCGTTATCTCTAGGCTTCACTAATCCGACAAACTGCTGGCTGGCCTCTCATATTCTACCTTCTGTAAGCTTAAGACAATCCAAAGCTGAAGGCCTCTGCCTGTGCCCACACCAGTTCCCATTCACCCATCTCCCTTCCTGCTTGCTGAACCAAAGTGTCATCCAGTTAAGCAAGACCTTGAAGATTCCATCCTTATTTTCAAATCTCTCCAAGGCCTCCCCATCTTTGCCATCAGCTCCAGCACCACAGATATCTGGGCTCTACTAATTCTAGCAACCTGAACATCTCCAACTTTAATCACTCAAAATGACCATCTCCCACAAGAAAGAATCCAACCATATCCCCTTGACATTCAATGACATTACCATCATTGAATCTCCCACTGGGGGTTACCATTGACCAGAAACTGAACTGGACCAGCCAAAAAAAAAATACTGCGGCTACAAGAGCAGGTCAGAGGCTGGGAATTCTACAGAGAGTAACTCACCACCTGACACTCCAAAGCCTGTCCATGATCGACAAGGCACAGGTCAGGAGTGTGATGGAACACTCTCCATTTGCCTGGATGAGTGCAGGTCCAACAACACACAAGAACCTCAACACCATCCAGGACAAAACAGCCCACTTTCACCATTCACCTTCAACATTCGTTCCCTCCACCACTAATGCACAGTAGCAGCAGTGTGTACCAGCTATAAGATGCAAAAACCAGCAACTTCGACCACCTCGAAGGACAAGGGCAGTAGACCACCTGGAAGTCCCCCTCCAATTCAGTGTCCATCCTGACTTGGAACTATATCGCTGTTCCTTCACTGTCACTGGGTCAAAATCCTGGAACTCCCTCCCTAACAGCACTGTGGGTGTACCTACGCCACATGGACTGCAGCAGTTCAAGAAGGCAGCTCACCACCACCTTCTCAAGGGCAATTAGGGATGGGCAATAAATGCAGGCCCAGCCAGCGGTGCCCACATCCTGTGAAAAGTTTTTAAAAATCTCCACCATTGGCAATGTGCCTTCCACTACTAAGTCCTTAAGCTCTGGAAATCCCGCCCAAAGCCTCCCCATCTCACTTTCATCCATTAGGATTCTACATTTGATCAAGCTTTTGGTCATCTGGTCTAACATCTCCTTACGCAGCTGAGCATCACATTTTACTTTATAATCCTCCTGTGAAGTACCTTGGGACGTTTTATTACGTTAAATGCGCAACGTAATTATAGGTTGTTGCTGCACCGTATCGGAATGAGGAACAAAAAGGCAGAGAATATGTTAAATAGAACAGTTGTGCAGTATATCCTGGAACTCGCTGCCCAGAAGCGAAGGCAATCAATGGTTGCAAAAGAAAATTTCTTGAGAGAAATAAACTTGCAGAGCTACAGGGCTGGAGCGGGGGAATGGGACAGATTGGATTGTTCTACAGAGAGCCAGCATGGACTTGATGGGCCAAATGGCCTTCTGTGCCATTACAACGCTAAGGGGCAGATTTTCAATACTGAGGCCCAAGTCAGAAAATTTCCTGACTTGGTAGACTTTCCTCAGATTAAAGGGCCCCATTAGAGCCAGTCTTTACTCCAGGGAAGCGGAGGTGGATCATGTCCATCCCACCAACCCCAGAAGCAGATCCTAGGCTGCCAAGGGAATGGGCGAGTGCTGAGGCAGGCTGTTAGGAGGTCAACCTCAGTTCTCTGGGGCTTTGTTGTTTTAGATGCTATTAGGCCCTCTATTCCTCACCTCTCACACCCACTCCCACCCACCCATCCCCAAGCCCCCTCAAACCTCCATGTCATTATCATGCCAACTCATGTCCCCCCAGCCATCCTACACCACCTCATGCGTCCCATAGCTCCATAGACACTCACCCAGTATCCACAATGGGCCTCAGGAGCCATGTGGAGATGAAAACAAAATAAACTTCTAACTATCTAATACAACTCTCACTCACACACACTTGATAGTGAAAAAAAACTTCCATTTGAGAAAAACATTCTAAACTTTTAAAGCTCAAGTAGTCACTCTCTTATAAAAAAACAAACACACTTCTATTCAGACCCCACAAAGGCAGCTAACCATTTAATAGCCTCTTTAAACTGTCACTCAAACTGAAGAAAACCCCTAAGATAATTGTAGCTTCTGAAACTCAGCCAAGCATTTATACTGACATAATATCCCTTGGGAAAATGTCAACAAAGACCTCTATTGTAACTGCATGACCAGATAGTAATGTTTACTTCCTAACCTACATCAGATGGCCTGTCAATCAAAGCAGTCCAACAGAAGATTTTTTTGATTCTCAGTGACAGCTTCAGCCTGTTTTTTTCTCATGTTTAAAGAGCAGGGGATTTAAAAAAAACTTCAGATCATGGCACTTAAATGGAACTTTTTCCACCCTTCAAGAGTGTTTATCTTTACTTCATCAATTTGTGATTCCCAGAATTCAGGTTAAGGCCCTTGGACCAGCCAAAAAGGGTTCTGTTTGAACTCAGTGCTAAGTTCAAATGGCCCTGAGTTCTGTGCCCCCTTTTCACACCCCGTCCCCCCCTTCCCCTGCCAGCAAAAATTGGATCTGTCGGAAATGTGGACAGGACTTCTGCATCCTGGTCCCGCCCGCCATTTTAAAACCTGGTCTTAGGACTGTATATTGATCAGGAAGAGATCAAGTGTGTATTGGAGATAAATCCACGAATCTGCCTGGGTAACTGCAATAACAAAAGCAAACAAGGTACTGCGTTGTATCACGATAGAGATAAAAATACAAATCAAGAGAGGTTATTATTTATGTATATGGTGAAGATCCAACTTTAGGTGGAGAACTGTCTCCAGTTGTAGCTATTCAACCATGGGAGGAATATTATTGTTTGCCAGAGTTACAAAAGCAATAAAAGGAACATTCCAGGTTCTCAGGGTTTAAGCTAGGAGGATACGTCAAGGATGCAGGCTTTGTTTTCAGATGGGACAGTAAACCAAGGTCCCCCTGTCCCCCACCACCACCCATCTACCCGCCCAGGTGGATGTAAAAAGGTCCTGTGGCACTTTATCAAAACAGAGGAGAGTTTTTCCTGGTGTCCTGGCCCACAACGTTCCCTCAGCTAAATCACTTCCAAAAAAAAAAACGAAATCCGGTCGTTCTGACAGGGATACTTGTGGGATCTTGCTGTGCGCAAACTGGCTGCTACATTTCCACAACGCGTGCACTTCAAAAGGTGTTTCGTTCTCTGAAAAATGCATTGAGGTGCCCCGAGGTTGTGAAAGGCTCTATGTAAATGCAAGCTCTTTCTTTTTATGGGGATAAGAGGTAAAAGGTTCGCACGAAGAGCATAGAATGGATTCTCGGCTATTGTAATGGAGACAAAACCCTGGGATCAATAAATAACTGGATGTTCCGAATGGGGAGTAGGCTTCCACATCCACAATTGGCACAATGATAATCAGCACATAAGGTTATCACATTATATTGAACAGAGTACTTATGAGCACCGCTAAGCAGAATCCATGGAACAATGAAACAGCTCAGATCATGCACAGGCTTGTTTAAAATACTACACACATTACATCACTACAACAACTTGTAAAACATCCTAAGGCACCTCTCTGGAGTATTAGCAGGCCAAGGTTGTGGATTCAAGACCCATTCCAAAACTTGAGCACAAAACTCAAGGCCTGACACTCCAGTATTGTACTGAGGGAGGGCTGCACTGTTGGAGATGCAGTCTTTTGGATGAGATGCTAAATGGAGGCCCCCCCCCCCACCCCCATCTTCCCTCTCAGGTGGATGGCACTCTCTTGACGAAGAGCAGGGGAGTTATCCCTGGTGTCCTAGCCAATATTTATCCCTCAACCAAGATCACAAAATAGATTATCTGGTCTTTATCACCTTGCTGTATGTGCGAGCTTACTGTGTGCAAATTGGCTGCCGCATTTCACTTCAGAGGTACTTCAGGGGCAGTAGAGCTGTTTGTAGATGCCTGGTGATCGTGAAAGGCACTATATCAATGCAAGTCTTTCTTTGTTTTAAAACTTAACGTTAGGCCAGGTGACCAAATACTTGGTCAAAGAGGTAAGTTTTAAATAGCATTTTAAAGGACTAGAAACGGAATTTGGGGAGGAGATTCCAGACCTTGATGGCTAAGGAGCAATTTTTAAAATCTGTTCATCGGATGTGTAGGTGTAGGCCAGCATTTATTGGCAATCCCTAATTGCCCTTGTTCAGAGGGCAGTTAAGAGTCTCATGAAGGCCAGGTAAGGGGTGGCAGAGTGAACCAAATGGTTTTTTTTACAACAATGGACAATGGTTTCATAGCTTATAATTCCAGGTTTTTATTGAATTCAAATGTTACCATTGGCCATGATGGGATTTGAACCTGGGTCCCCAGAGCATTACCCTGAGTCTCTGGAATATTAGTTCAGTGACAATACTGCTACACCATCACCTCCCCATGAGGCATGCAGAGTTTTTGGGAGGGTTGTAGGGGGTTACAGAGATAATGAGGAGCAAGGCTGTGAGGGGATTTCTACACAGTTACATGTTTTTCCTCTTCTTCTTGCATTGTCTGTCTGAAGGCAGGTCCTGGGCAATTATTCACTCCACCATAGCAAAGTACTACGATTATTTTTTTTATCAAGGGTGGGGTGAGAAGGCAGGCCCCAAGTCTGCCTCAGCCAGAGCAGGAACTGAACCCCAATGCTGCTGGCATTAATCTTATCCGCGTGCATGCCATCCAGCCAACTGTGCTGATCGCACCTCCCCCCCACCACCCCAGGTTACAGTGCATTCATTTTACAATGGAGTACAGCTAAACAAAGGCCAGAAAAAAGCAGAAAGTCAAAGATTTTTAATAAAAATGGGGGCAAGTTGTGTCTGGAATGCAACTAGTGGATAAATGAGTTGCAAGGGTCAAAAGTAATGGCCTAGGATGTACTAGGATGTAACGTCTTGTAATGTGTCCTGGTTTTTTCGGATTGCTTCCCTCAAACTACAGCTCAAAACTTTTCTGCATTGCTAATTACTGGACGTGCAACTGGGGCCAACATTCTCTCTCCATAACCAATGAGATTGAAGACAAAAAGAGGAATGCTAGGAAAGGAAATGGAGTAAATCTTATGGGGAAGGAAGAATAGTGGGAAGGAAAGAGTTAGGGAAAAGAGACAGAACGGAAAAGCAAGAAAGCATTTTAAAATATATATATATTTCTCTTGGGAACAATTTGCCACCTGCAGAAATGAAACTCCAGCCAGAATTTCCCAGCACCCTATTGACGGGCTCCCCCACCATGGGGCTAGAGAGCCATTGAGATCTCCATTCACATCGGCAGGACCGGGAGATCCGGCCAGAGAGAAGGGCTGGAAAATTCCAGTCTCAGTTTCGCACACCATCCTGGCTTGGGAATTTACCGGCCGTTCCTTCACTGTCGCTGGGTCAGAATCCCGGAACTCCCTCCCTAACAGCACGGTGAGTGTACCTACACCACATGGACTGCAGCGGTTCAAGAAGGCAGCTCACCGCCACCTTCTCAAGGGCAGCTAGGGATGGGCAATAATTGCTGGCCTGGCTAGTGATGCTCACATCCCAAGAACAAATGCAAAACAAAGTTGCTCTCTTGCTGCGCTGAGAGGTTGAGTAATTCATTGCAGGGATATAAATCTCACCATTAACGGGGTCCTCATAGCATTGTGTATCTGCTCTAACCCTCTGCTGCATGTATAAATCATTTTAATCAGGCAAATGGAGCAGCATTTTGAACTCCATGGGGAGATTGGCTGAGAGTTCTTGTCTTTACGAGGCTGATGGTGAAAATTATCCAGCAAATTGTGGCAATGCATGGCTTTTCTCCTCCTCACCTCAGGTTTCCATGGTAGTGACGCACCAACTCACCTATATTTTGCCAGCAAATTCTAGGTCGACACATTTAAAACTGCCACAAATTTCTATACATCACACTTTTACACAGGGCCCATTCCTGCTGTAAAGATTAATAGCAAGCGGGTGTATTGTTAGGAATAGTGGATGCTTGGCAAAGGAGAGAGTAAAATTTGGCATTGCCAGGTCACGAGGCATGGTTTTGAAGAAGTGTTGCTTAGTCAGACGGGGTGGGGAGGGTGGAGGGGGAGGTCTGCACTAAATAAACAGCAACGTAACAGGAGAGAGTGCACAAGGTGCCTGCTTGAATACAGCAGTGCAGTGGTGATGTTCCTGGCCTTGTAAGCGAGAGGCTTGGACTCACAACCCAGAGAACACATGAGTTGAAATCCCAGTTCGTGAATCGGAATTCAGTTTGGGGTCAGTAAGGATGACACCAAAGCTATTGGGCTGCCCATAAAACCGGCTGGTTCACCAATGTCTCTTTGGGGCAGGAGACCTGGTGTAGCCTAACGGTGCCTATAATCCCACACTGACATGGTTAACTTTGAAGTGAACTCAGATGTTCAAGAAGGCAGCCAGTCTTCTCAAAGGGGTAACTAGGGATGGGCAATGAAAGGCCGATCTTGCCAATGACACCCGCATCTGGAGAATAAACAAAACAAGAACGGTTTCTATTTCTACTGGGCAACTTCAAGCCTCCACGGTATTCCCTGTGGGAACACACCACTGTGGGGTTAAGCATTTGGCTTTCTGCTCAACACTTTCCAACCACATGAAGCAGTCACTGTGGACGCTAAACAGGTCAACAGAATTTACCGATGACTTCAGGGCCTGCATTGACTCACTGTAGAAGCGCAGGGAGCCCCCGAGATGGATTTAATCCTTCCAGCAGTTGGTAGAGCATGAAATTAGGCAAATGATCACCTGCAACTCCCCTGATCAGCCTCGTTGAGCCTTCTCTTGACATCTCGCTGCATCGCCCCCTTCTCTGTACAGTTCCAGCTTTACAGAACGCTGCTTTGTGTGGAGACGGAGCGTCACGTTATTTCCCCCGGAAGCAAAGGCTAAGCATCCCTGAGGCCTCAGACTTTTCACACGCAAGAAGTAGGGGTGGGTGTGGGGGAGAGGTGGGGGAGGGGGGGGGGTTGGTGGTGGTTGGGAAGGAGACAGGATAGGGTGCTTACCAACAACCCTTTTCATCGAGAACAGCTCTCCTCCCACCTCTGCTTCCTTTGTTTTTATTTGTGTGAACTTCACGTGATTGTAAACCCATTATGTTTCTGCCAGATGGAGTGCTGCTCCCATCGTCCTTCGCCTAACAAGGAGGTTGCCTAAAGGCTGTTGGACGGTAGAGCTGGTAATCGATATTCCAGGCAGGCTAATACAGCCACTGTCACAAGCAGGCCTGTCACATCAGCTTACTGTCAAATCAGTGTGTTTCAAATAATCCAATTATTGCAATTTAATCGATACACAAAGCTAATTTGTGCACATATTATTACAAATTTATTCTACGACTAAAGGTTCAGTCACAATATTTGTTTATGCAACATAAATAACAGGAATTTTTCAACATCCATTCACATCATCCCCAAAATATCTCTCAAAACTGAAGCTCAGAAAAATTCACTTGTTGGTTAATCAGTCGGAACTCATCAAGGCTCCTTCAACAACACCTTCCAAACCCACGACCGCTGCCACCTAGAAGGACAAGGGCAGCAGATACATGGGAACACCACCACCCGGAAGTTCCCCTCCAAGTCACTCACCATCCTGACATGGAAATATATCGGCTGTTCCTTCACTGTCTCTGGGTCAAAATCCTGGAACTCCCTCCCTAACAGCACTGTGGGTGTACCTACACCACATGGACTGCAGCGGTTCAAGAAGGCAGCTCACCACCACCTTCTCAAGGGGCAATTAGGAATGGGTAATAAAATGCTGGCCCAGCCAGCGATGCCCACATCCCATGAACGAATAAAAAAATGTTTTAAAAGGCAGGTGGGATTGGAAAGGGCACCTAGGTGTCCTTGGGCTGGCATGGACAAGATGGGCCAAATGGTCTCCTTCTGTGCTGTGGTTCTATGGCAGTGAGAAAAGTGGCATTCGTTCCATTGTCATTTTGTAAATTATCGCTTCTATTTTTTAAAATTAGTGCATTTTACTGACGCTGTTAGATTTGTTGCCACTGCTCTCCCCTCCTTTAAGCCACCCCTTAAGCCTCTCTCTTTGATCACCTCCTCAGGTGACTTGGTGTCAAATTTTGTTTGATGACGCATTTGCAAAGCGCCTTTGGGACATTTCATGATGTGAAAGGCGGCACAAACACAGCTTGTTATTCTTGTCGTGCAACTGACATAAAGTATGTTTAATGGGCGGAGAACATTTCCTCCTTGGTCCGGATTGGACTTGAGGCTACAAAGGATCTAACCTTGAGCATGTGGCTTTATTGGTGAGGGGCTGTGAACCTTGGCTCATTCATCCTCCTTACTTTCCCTTCCTGAGACGTTCTACAAGTGCTATAAGGTGTGGAGGGGAAAAGGGGAGCTTTGGGACTAGACTAGGGCACAAGTTTATTTTAAAACTATAGTTCTCATAGCTAATGTTCTGAAATGAGTTCGCTCTGTTGGAAGGTGTATGGCAGAGTTAGGACCTGTGCCTACCAATTCTCTGCTAGGCCTCTATTTCAGTTTGAGGTTGAAACACTGATGGATGTCTTTTCCTTCTATGTAGACCTCGCCCCTTGGAGAGGTATGATCTACACTCATATAGTGAAGCTTACAAAAATGCAGTCCTACAACAGAGAGAGACAGCTTTCAAACCCAACCTATTGTTAAGACAAGACATAAAAACAAAAAACTGCGGATGCTGGAAATCCAAAACAAAAACAGAAACAGAAATACCTGGAAAAACTCAGCAGGTCTGGCAGCATCGGTGAAGAAGAGCACAGTTGACGTTTCGAGTCCTCATGACCCCGGAGAAGAGCACAGTTGACGTTTCGAGTCCTCATGACCCCGGAGAAGAGCACAGTTGACGTTTCGAGTCCTCATGAACCCGGAGAAGAGCACGGTTGACGTTTCGAGTCCTCATGACCCCGGAGAAGAGCACGGTTGACGTTTCGAGTCCTCATGACCCCGGAGAATAGCACAGTTGACGTTTCGAGTGCTCATAACCCCTGAGGGGTCATGAGGACTCAAAACGTCAACTGTGCTCTTCTCCGCCGATGCTGCCAGACCTGCTGACTTTTTCCAGGTATTTCTGTTTCTGTTTTTGTTAAGACAAGACATGTAAGTCTTGTGGACAAACTGTTCTGCCCTCTAGCTGAGTCAGAACCATACCTAGGGATGGGCAATAAATGCTGGTCAGCCAGCAACTCCCACATTCCATGAAAGAATAAATTAAAAAACTCATTAAAACATGACTTCATCTCAACCTAACTGCTACACAGTGTAAACTTATAGGCAAGTTTAGATCTGCAGTATGTATTGTGTCCCAGTGAAAAGGATCGAGAAAGGCCTTTCTTAATGGGTTAAAACTGGTACAAGATATTCAGTTTGGGCTTTGATTAATGGTAGGGACCTTCAAGAAGTCAAGTAAGTTCCATTTTTTTTTTGCAAGGTGATTAATGACCTGAATTTGAATCAAACACTAAAATATGTTGCTGAAGCTACAGTGTTTGGAAATAAGTCATCTTTGAGATTTTTGTCTCAAGGGCAGTTTTGATGTGTTTGCTGAATGATTTGAAGGATGTATGTTTTTCAATTTAAAAAAAATGTTTAGTGATAGGGAGTCTTGTGGATGGCAAATACTTCTGCTAGGAGGAGTGATGGAACAGAATTGCCTTTTTATCACATATTTCCTCTCCTTGAGTCATCCCAAAGCACTTCACAAACCAACTGATGACTTTTGAAGTATTGTCACTGTTTATATAGCAAAGCATGGCAGCTGAGGTCCGAGGGGACAAGGTATCAAATTCATAGTAACAATAGGAACAGAAGGAGGCCATTCAGCCCCTCAAACCTGTCAGTCATTCCACTAGATCATGGCTGATCTGTACATCAACTCCATTTTCTGATGGAAGGTCATTGACCCTGAAACATTAACTAAGTTTCTTTCTCCACAGAAGCTGCCTGACCTGCTGAGGATTTCCAGAATTTTTTTGCTCTTATTTCAGATTTCCAGCGTCCGCAGTATTCCATTTTCCCACCTTTGCCTCAAACCACCTTTCAACAAAAATCTATTGATACCATTCTTTAAAGCTTCAGCTGTCCTTGCACCTATAGTCTTTTTGTGTGGAGTTGGGCAGGGGGGGGCGGGAAGCAGGTGGGTGAAACACTATTTCCTGATTTTGTTCCTGAATGACCGAGCTCCAATTCTAAGATTATATCTTCTCCCCAGTTCTTGAGTCCTTCCCGAGAGAGGAAAGAGTCTCCCCATATCTAACCTACTGAGATCCTAGAAGGATTTTTGATGTAGATTTTCAACTTGCCTACCAACGGTAAGATTGCTAGTGTTGAGCTATGACCTGCTGTAAAAACTGCTCAGATCCACTGAATTTAGTAAAAAATAAAAAATGGGCAGTTTCTAGACAGAGCAGTTTTATGCCCAGGAATCAATTCAAGATGCACCACCCCATTAACAAGTTCAAGGATTTTGATTTGGGGCTAAGGTGATCTTACAAAGCTGCATTCAGCGCTGGCTGTTTACTGACTTGATTCCATCATTATTTTGTAATGAAGCCTTAGCCATACCATTTGGCCACACTAAAGGTTTTATTACCAATTCCTGCTGATTTATGCTCCCACACAGATCAGAAATTAGACCCTGTTGTGCTCACTGAGTTCAGTTTTCACTGAAGTTTTAAGACCAGCGTAGTCAAGGTAGACTACTGACTACCGGACTCGAAACGTTAACTGTGCTCCCTTCCACAGATGCTGCCTGACCTGCTGAGTTTTTCCAGGTATTTTTGTTTTTGTAGTCAAGGTAGAGCTACTGCAGAAACGAATTCAGAACAAAACAGGAACCCATGTCACGATGAAACCAGGATGGGCAAATTCAAATGGAGCAGGGGACCAGAATAGATGCGTTCAGTCTCTTTCAGGAAAAAACAACAGGCAGAGAAAATTATCAATGAAAAATAAAATTATAATGATCACATTACGAACTGGTAACAATAGGCAACTTCCCTTGCACAACCAGAAGGGCTAGAATCAGTTCTACTTCCTTGAAGCCTCGCTTGTTACAAACAACCTTACAACTACTGCCTTCTAGACTGGGTATCTGGTGCTACCTCCTTTGAGTCCTGCGTTTGGATTTGCACACGGTGGTCACACCGGGTTCGTTCGTTCTGCTCAACCTAAACTTTTACTGCATTGGAAGTGTATTTATAGGTGGTTTGGATTCATTCCATGTGCTAATTCTAGTGTTCATAACGTCAGTCTGCTGATAAGGATCCAATAAAATTATTTGCCTCTTCCAGAAGGCATGAACGGGGTAGGTTGTAGCAGATGAGACTTATCGTCAACCAAAATAAAACTTCAAGGGATCAAAACAGTCAATTTTAACTTAAAGCGATGGATCCAAGTGGATGTTCATTCTAATAAAAAAATGATTTATTAGCTGACTGTTCCAGATGGCCCTAATGTGCATGGCAGATTATTTCATTGCGTTATTTTATGCTGAATTTATTTTGATTGCCATTTTCCTGAACGTAGCCCATAAAGCTTCTTTCTCATGAATGCGCTGCATTAGGATAGCAGCAAACTGGGGAATGTACAGGAAACCATTTCAGCCTGTGTGTGTGTGTGTGTGTGTGTGTGTGAGAAAAGAGTGTAGCTACTGTTTAACCATTGTGCAAAGAGAAAGGGATGAGGGTGGAGTCAGCAGGGGTCAGCCGTTGAACACCAGGACAGAAAACATTTATATAATATTTAATATAGATACATATTTTAGATGGAGATTTTTATTTATTCATTCACAAGATGTGGGTATTGCTTGCGAGGCCAACTTTTTAAAAAATTCTTTCATGGGATGTGGGCGTCACTGGCAAGGCCAGCATTTGTTGCCCATCCCTAATTGCCCTTGAACTGAGTGTCTGGCTAGGCCAATTCGGAGGGCAGTTAAGAGTCAACAGCTTTGCTGTGGGTCTGGAGTCACATGCAGGCCAGACCGGGTCAGGATGGCAGATTTCCCTTCCCTAAAGGACATTAGTGAACCAGATGGGGTTTTTAAATGACTATCTAGTAGTTTCATGGTCACCATTACTGCTACCAGCTTCTTATTCTGGATTTATTTAATTAGCTAAATTTAAAATCCCCAACTGTCATGATGGGATTTGAACTCAAGACTAAGTATTATTAGATCACTATGTTGCCATGCCCAACAATAGGCAGAAATACATTTAGAGGTGAAGAGATTGACATTCAAAGATGTATTTCGATGAATATAAATTGAGATCTAAATTATTATATAATATTTAATGCACATTTATCACCTACATTACAACAGTGACTACACTTCAAAACGGTTACTAGGCTATGAAGCACACTGGGACATCTCCAGGTCATGAAACATGCCATAAAAGAAAGTACATTTTTCCCTTTTATGGACAAAATTAATGGTATTCATTAACTCAGATGAAAATAGACCTGGATCTAATTATTGATCATTCACTGAAAGTGTCCAATCAGCACAAAGCTATCATCGAGTCTAATCACGTACGTGACATTCAATTATTAGTTGAAACAACTTCTTGCACAATACTTCAAATGACCCACACAGTTTTGGACAATCTACCTAAAAAAGGAGCATTAACAAGTTGCAAAGCAGCTCAGCAAAGATCAGTAAAAGGACGATTACAGTATTTACAGCTTAAGCTAGGATTCCCATAGTGGAATGAGTGTTTTAACTGTGGAAGAGATTGTGGAGATATGATCTAAGCTTAAGCAAGATCGAGAGGAGGAGATAATGTGGATACAAGCAAATTATTCAACGACGAGAAGTTTAGAATTAACAAGCTGCGAGCAAGACTTGAGCTGAAAAGCAATTTCTTTCAGCCTGCAGCCTAGTGAACAGCCAGAAAGAACTTCCAGCTTAATGCAGTTAATGCTGTCAAAGAGGTTGGAAAGTAATTTATGATGCAGTGTATTGTAAATGTTCTGTGGAGGAATGGGATTGATGTGCAACACAGTCTGGTGCCACGTCGTCTTACACTTTTCAACCCACATTATGAATTAATTACATTGATGGCAGCCATTAAAAATCACCTATTGCTTCTTCCTCACCAACATTATTGTTTGGCCCGCTCCAAGGGACCAGAATGCTTCTCTGCATCAGCTGCTGGAAGGCATGTTCATATGAGATGGGCTGGTCTTTACCCCTTTCCCGTGGGTGGTGCACCGCAAACTAACCAGCAGAATAACGTTACACCAGGACCAAAGCCACTGTGGAGAGTCCTTTGTCGGATCCCTGGCCTCAGTGTGAATGATCAAGATACCGAGCAGCCCGAGGTCACGGAACGCCAGGGTTTATCTGGTGGATGTGGTCACAGGTGTCGAACCAGAGAAAAATTTCAAGAGTAAAGCATAACACAGGAGACCCTTCTGAAGCATCAACCCATCGTTCACCTCTAGTGGCTGACGCGCCCATTCCAGTGTTGTGTTATGTTCCATTTTGCTCCAATTCTTTGGTGCCAACTCCAATCAAGAGTTACCCAACTGCTCTGCCTAAAGGCTCAGGAGGCATCTATGTGCTTAAACGGAACGGGTTAAAAAATAAAATTCAACTTACAGGATCTGTAACGCCTTCACACCATCCAGGAGGTTCTCTGAACCTACGCAATGGTTTCAAGGTAAACCCCATAGATTTGAGAAAAAAAAGGTTGCAAGTACTACAATGATTAGAGATCATGATTGTTATGTCAAATCATCTACACACGGACACACCTTAAAAGAATTTTTTTTCCAGGCAAGCCCTTCCACACAGACGGTTTATTGTCAGGTCTCTGTGTATTTCAATCAGTTGAGTTAAGGGGGCAGTTATACTGTCACTTCGGGCCAGTAGTCGCACTAGGTGCCTGGGCACAAGGATGAGTTAACATGGGTGATGTGATGCCAAATGCCAAAAAAAAATTCCAAAGGAATTTTTGGGTTGATGTAAAAATGACCGGACAAGTTGAAAGTCAGGTTCCAACAAGAAGTTCGATGCAGTCTTCATCTAGGCTTGGTGCCCAGTTTAAAAAGATGGCAAGATAGAGCTTGGTCTCCTAAATGGAAATTCTGACATGCTGGCGACTTTTGCTTAAAAAAGAATGAGGACATTACTGTGCTGCATAGAAACAGAACCAGCTCCAGGCAGCACATAAATACAAGGTGCTGCAAAATTCCACATGGACCCTCCCAAGCTCTTAACCTCCTCCGGCCCTCCAAGTCCTCTGAATTCTGGTCCCTGATTTTCATCCCTCCACCATTGGTACCAACGTCCTGCATCTGACTAGGTCACACGTTCTCAAATTCCCAACCTAAGCCTTGTCGACACCACCCACCACCCACCACCCCCGCCTCCTTGGAGTCATTCTTTTCTCTGGCCAAACTTCCGGTGGACCTAATATCTCTTCATGGGGCTTAGGGTAAAATTTTGTCGATGATCATCCTATGATATGCCTTGGAACAGATTAGTACATTAAAGCAGTTTAATAAATGCAAGCTGCTGTTCTTGAAATGCACGAGCATTCAACACTTGAACTAAATAATAATAAACTTTTGAGACTCGACACGCTATTTGTAGATGATGTTCCAGACGTTATCCAGGTCTCGATTAGGGAGGGTATGCTGAGATAGATATGTTAGTGCTGAGTGCTCTACGTGGCCTTACAGGCAAGATGGATCATTCCATGAGGCAGTGAAATCAGTGCAGTGGTACCCAGTTAATTGAAACGATTATCACGCTGCTGCCCCTTTTCTCAGAAGCCTTCATAACGAGAACTATATAATTAGATTCTGCAGAGAAGAGGTGGCGGCAGCAAATGTTAAACTCTGGAGTCATTGTCCATTGAACAAAGCAATGGCAGGTTTGTCTTGCAAATACATTAATTTCTGGGCTACCCTATAACTGCACTGGAAGGTTCACCTTCCGGGAGTATCACACCCACTTACGGTACACACCACCTCCAGAAGCTCAGTTTTCACACCATCTTGCTGCACAGATTTCGAATCAAGAGGATTGGCTACACCGCGAGCTCATCTGAACCATTTAAACAAGGGACTGGGAGCCATTTTATTTCCTGTTAGGAAATGCCTGTTGTGGTGAGGTTTCTATTGAATTCAGTCTGGAGGCAGGCAAGGCCATGAGAAATCAGTAAAGGTTAACCATACCAACCCAGTTTTCAGCCGGCTTATATGTTACTTGGATTTAGGGTCCAACATTCTGCACCCAGTTGCAAAATGAATGCCTTATCTTTGTTAAGAGATTGCAATCGTTACTATGACAACACATTGGTTCCCAGTTTCACTATTTCAAAAAGGCAAAATAAAACTTGATTTAATACTGAATGTGATATTGCTCAATCATGGTGCCAGGTAGCTAATGTGAAATTGGCCCACAAAGCCTACTAGTTATAGAAATGGAAGTGGCCATTAGATCCTGAATACAGAAGTGACATTTCTGTAGGAACTTTGGTTGAATGATATGTCTCATAGGTCAAGGATCATTCTGAGACATTCGAAAACTTATGACGATAAAGCTGCACCAGCTCTCATTAGGGTCCTCCAGGATCCGTTGGGAAGTCTCGGATTGTGGAAGCAGGGTAGGTCAGCTTCATACGAGACTCAGCTGGAACACGAGAGCTCAAAGTACTAGCAGGTGTGCAAAAGTGAAGCCTCAAATAGTTCCAATCACGGAAAAGGAATATCAAAAAGATCTGGCATTCAAGCAAGCCCTTATACTGGTAGGTTTTACTTTTTTGACCTGTTGCCTCAATGCTTTAGATAAACAATCATATGGAAATTATGCATTTTTGAAGTCTGTGTCATCTAGCCAGTTAACAAGCAAATCTTTGAATCAACATTGTGCACAGCACAGCCAGGATCTGGGAACCGTTTAAGCTAACAAAAATAATATCTTGAACAAAAACAAAAATGCCTGGAAAAGCTCAGCAGGTCTGACAGAATCTGCGGAGAGGGATACAGTTGACGTTTCGAGTCCGTACGACCCTTCATCATGAGTTGGGAGGGGGTCCGTGAGGAGCATAGACCAATCGGGCCTGTTTCTGTACTATAAATCCAATATAATTCAGCGCAGCTGGTTCTCCACCTGTAAATGAATCGTATCCATTGTCCAACTGGGAAGCCACTTCTGTCAATAGTGATCTTTGTTGCTTTTGATTGAAGGTTTCAACATGGAGAATTGGGGTAATACCGCAATCAGGGCAAAGGCACTGATGAAGGAGAATCGCAGTTTTGAAAATGGAAGATGAACAACATTCTAAGATAACTGCTTGAAGGAAAATAATTTCAGAAGGCCGGGTAGCAAAAGCAGGGAAGTGGGATTAATTGCAGAGCTCTACCCAGTAGCTGGCATTGGTTGTTAGGCTAAATGTCTCCTTCTATGCTGTATCATTCTATAAGGAGGACAATGGCCTTTTGTATATCAATAATCTAAGTTTCATATATGTACATTCAACAAACTCCCTTTCAAATCTTTATGCACTGCGCAGCTCACATAGAATTTTCCACTCAGTTACGTTGGCCCTTTCATATTCTCAGATCTCCGCACAGCATACACACCCTCGCCTGTAAACATCTCTGGATAAACACACACGTACACAGGTTTCTTCTGCACGTTGACCATAAACATGCATACAAACATTAGTTCATATCTCATATGGGTGCTCCAGTCATGTTTCCAACACACACACACACACACACACACTCCTCAACCTCAGTGAATGCTGTACATGGCAAAAATCATATACCAACCCCCCTTCCTCTTGGAGTACAAAAGTTTGGGTAATTGCAAATGTTTAAAGGAGAAATAAATGAAATGTTGGAAACCCTACACATACATTTTATTTATTTTTTCAATAGAATTATACCTTGCTTTATCAGTTAAATAATGACCACCCTCCATAATTTTTTTCACAAGTGGTTTTATTAAAATCATAAAGTACAGGTGATGGCCATTTGGCCCATCACATCTGTGCTGTCGCTTTTTACGAGTTATCAAATGAGTCCTATAATTCTGTTCTTCCCCATTTCCCTCCCTTCAAGTACATAGCTAATTCCCTTTTAAAGGTATGAAACCTGCTTCCACTACCTTTTCAGGCATTCCAGATTATAACTTTCTGCTTATATAAAAAAAATCTCATTTCCGCTCTGGCTCTTTTGCCAATTACCTTAAATCTGCAGCCTCTGGTTACCAACCCTCCTGCCAATGAAATCAGTTTCCCCTATTTACACTGTGAAAACCCTTCTATTCTTCAGATAATTCCTATTGGTTGGAGTAAGATGCAGCTCCCACCCACCCACACCCGCCAAATATTTATGATTTTCAAGCCATTCAAACTTTTCTCCAGGGTATCCTCATACCTTAAGTTAGAAGTTTGGAATCCTGCCACATCTCGGTTTGGTGCACAGGGATTGGACTCCTGCCAAGCTGGGGTACGACATACGTTTTAGCACTCCTGGGGCCTTGTGATGTTCAATGGTGAATCTCCAGTTGCAGTAACGTTTGCACACTGGAATGCTTTTGTCCGCACCCCGGCCATGCATGGTATGTAGAAAATACAGACTGTGTTAACATTCATTCCTCTATCGATAGCACCAAAAAGAAAACAGATTATCCGACCATTGCTGTTTGTGGGAGCTTGGCCATGTTTCATTAAATTTTTAATGTTTTCGGGTTTTATTTTAAATATTCGCTTCAATCTCCCTGAGGCATGCGCGTAAGAGCGCTGGGCCTGACTCTCCCTCCTCCCTCCTGCCTGCACAGGTAGCGCTGAGAGCTACCGCTTGCGTATTACGCTGGATGGGCCTTAATCGATCCGCCCGCATAAAATGGCCAGGCGGAGCTGATCGCAGGCAGCAGTTGGCTCTGCACCACCCTGCCCGCCAAGCCCACCCTATGCAGGAAAATTCAGGCCATGATGTTCAGGTTCAGACAGCCCTCTGGAGAATCTAATTGATTGTAAACGTTTTTCAATAGTCAACACAGTACAATCCACCTAGAAGTGTACAATGACACACAATAAGAATGCACAATGTGGCAGAGTTTGTCATTTATACGTAGATTGTACTGATAAATACTGATCTCTTATGAAATCTGCACATTTTGCAGAAACATTTTGTACTAAGTCACTCAGAAGCTATCCAGGAGAAGCACAAGCTCGGCTTTCAACTCATTTCAATAGATTCAAAAGCTAAGCTTGTGCCATTATTATTAAGTTATTGGCAATGCATTGCACATAAGACAGACAGAACAAATTAGGGTTTCTTTCTCTAGAAAAGAGGGAGTGACCTAATAGAGCTCTTTAAAATTATGAAGGGGGTTGAATGGGTAGACAGAGAATAATGTTTTGTTTGTGGGGAAGATCAAAATTAGGGTATAAGGCAGTCATTAATAAATAAGGAACTCAGGAGCAACTTCTTTACCCAGAGTGCTGAGAATGTGGAACTTGACACCACATGGAATAGTTAAGGTGAACAGCACAGAGTTTTTAAAAAATTCATTCATGGGATGTGGGCTTCGCAGGCTGGGCCAACATTTATTGCCCATCCTTTTTGCCCTTGAGAAGGTGGTGGTGAGCTGTCTTCTTGAACCGCTGTAGTCCATGTGGTGTAGGTACACCCACAGTGCTGTTAGGGAAGGAGTTCCAGGATTTTGATCCAGCGACAGTGAAGGAACGGTGATACAGTTCCAAGTCAGGATGGTGAGTGCCTTGGAGGGGAACTTCCAGGCAGTGCTGTTCATGCATCTGCTGCCCTTGTCCTTTTAGATGGTAGTGATCGTGGGTTTGGAAGGTGCTGTCTAAGGAGCGTTGGTGAATTCCTGCAGTGTATCTTATAGATGGTGCACACTGCTGCTACTGTACGTCAGTGGAGGGAGTGAATGGTTCTGGATGTGGTGCCAATCAACTGGGCTGCTTTGTCCTGAATGGTGTTGAGCTTCTTGAGTGTTTTGGAAGCTGCACTTATCCAGGCAAGTGGGGACTATTCAATCATGCTCCTGACTTGTGCCTTGTAGATGGTGGACAGGCTTTGGGGAGTCAGGAGGTGATGCACTGAACAAGATAGATAGATAAGTACAGGAGACAGAACGGAACAGAAGTTTATGCTTCAATGAAGTAGGATGAAGGAGACTTGTGTGGAGCATAAACACAGGCACAGGTGCAGTCCTGTTGGACCTAATGTAAATTCTATATCTTCTCACTAACAGCTCAACACAAATGAAGCTTTAAGTGAAGCAGAACATTCAACATTTGAAAGAAAAAGACTTGCATGCTTTTTAAAAAAAATATTCAGTCAGAGAAGTGTGTCGCTGGCGAGTCCGGCATTTGTTGTCCATCCCCAATTGCCCTTGAGAAGGCAGCGGTGAGCCGCCTTCTGGAACATCTGTAAGTCCATGTGGTGTAGGTACACCCACAGTGCTGTTAAGGAGCTCCAGGACTTTGACCCACCTACAGTGAAGGAACAGCGATATAGTTCCCAGTCAGGGTAGTGTGTTGCTTGTACAGGAATTAAGTGTGGTGGTGTTCCCATGTGTCTGCTGCCATTGTCCTTCTAGGTAGTAGAGGTTGCACATTTGGAAGGTGCTGTTGAAGAAGCCTTGGTGAGTTGCAGCAGTGCACCTTGTAGATGGTACGGACTGCTGCCACTGTGCAGCAGTGTTGGAGGGTCTGAATGTTTAAGGTGGTGGATGGGGTGCCATGTAAGCAAGTTGCTTTGTGCTGGATGGTGTTGAGCTTCATCAGTCATGTTGGAGCTGCACTCATTTCGGCAGGTGGACAGAATTCCATCACATTCCTGACTTGTACCTTGTAGGTGATGGACAGGCTTTGGGGAGTCAGGAGCTGAGTTACTACTGCATAATTTCTAGTCTCTGACCTGCTCCTGTAGCCACAGTATTGTTATGGCTGGTCCAGTTCAGTTTCTGGTCAATGGTAAACCCCTCCAAGACGTTGGTGGTGGGGGAATCAGGAATGGTAATGCCATTCCTTGTTGGAGATGGTCATTGCCCCGCACTTGCATAGCATGTATATTACTTGCCACTTATTAGCAAGTTGTCCAGCTCTTTGTGCATGCAGGCACAGACTGCTTCAGTACCCGAGGAGCTGAAAATGTGCAATCATCAGCGAACATCACCACCTATGACTTTATGATGGAGGGAAGGTCATTGATTAAGCAGCTGAAATCGGTTGGGTCTAGGACAGAATCCTGAGGAACTCCTGTGGTGATGTCCTCGGGGTGAGATGATTGGCCTCCAACAACTTCAACCATCTTCCTTTGTGCTAGGCACGACTCCAACCAGTGAAGAGTTTTCCCGATTCTCATTAACTTTAATCTTGCTAGGGCTCCTTGATGCCATGTCAGGCCATATGAAGCTTTGATGTCACGGGCAGTCACCCGCACCTTACCTCTGGAATTCAGTTCTTTTGTCCATGTTTAGACAAAGCTGTAATGTCTGGAGCCAAGTGTCCCTGGTGGGAGCCAAATTGAGCATCATCACATAGATTGTGAATAAGGGCTGCTTGTCAACAACTTCCATCACTTTGCTTATGATTGAGAGCAAACTGAGGGGCAGTAACTGACCAGATTGAATTTGTCCTGCTTTTTATGGACAGGACATACCTGGGCAATTTTCCACATTGTTGGGGAGATGCCAGTGTTGATGCACTGGACTAGCTTGGCTAGGAGCATGACTAGTTCTGGAGGGCAAGTCTTCGGTACTACATTAGGGATGTTGCCAGAGTCCACAGCTTTTGCTGCATCCAGTGCCTTCAGTCATTTCTTGATATCATGTGCAAGCAATCTAACTGGCTGAAGACTAATACCTGTGATGCTGGGGAGGTCAGGAGGATCCACTTGGCTAAGCTGTAATTTTGAAGTTTTGGGGTATAAATGAATGAGCCCGCTTTCACTTGTTCTTTATTGCCAGTGGGGTAAACATTTGTTAAAATATTCTCACTCAGCTTTATATGTTGAGGTGTTTAACCCTGAGGATGTCTATGTTAAACCACACCTGTCTCTGAAAGAAAGCATCAGATTTTGTTAAAACGTTTGGGCAGGTTTATACAGCAAAACTTAGCTGGCATGTTTCTTTTTTTAAAAAAAAATCTAAGAATTAATAGAAGTGTTCAAAATAATGAATGGTATTCATAGAGTAGATAGAGAGGCTGCTTCCACTGGGAGGAGGGCCGATAACCAGAGGCCACTGATTTTTTGGCAAACAAACCAGATGGGGCATAAAAGTATTCTATTAATGTAGTGAGTTGCTGCCTGAACAACTTTCAAAAGGGAATTGGATAAATGCTTGAAAACGGAAAATTTGCAGGGCTGAGGAGAAAGCAGGGAGAGCCAATTGGATAGTCCTTTCAAAGAGCTTTCAGAGGCACAATGGGCTGAATGGTCTCCTTCTGTGCTGTTTGATTCTATATATACGGTTAGCTGCACTGTGTCACAGCAAGTTAATGCACAGGTACTTTGTTTAAAAACAGCAAGAAAGAATGAGTCTCCATACCATTTCCTCCAATGGCGAGCTCACAGCCACAGGTGGCCTTATTTGGCATTTCTCTCAAGTGTACAGTAAAATAGGAGGGAGAGGCAACCCACACCACTACTTAACACCTCACAGTATTTTGTGATGTATTGCTAAAAGAAAGGCTTAGCTGAGAATTGCTTCACATGAATTAGTTTTTAGGAATAAATATGGGTACAGCAGCATTTTGGTAATGGTGGTGGAGGAGTAATCCAAAGGTCCTGAGACACGAGTTCAAATCTCTCCATGGGGACCATAAGTACAGTGAATTAAATCTATCTGAAGTAATAATCTGATAACAGTAACGGTGATCATGAAACTACCAGACTGTTGCAACAAGCCTATCCATTTCACTAATGTACTTCATGGGGAACAAAGTCTGCTGTTCTTACCCAGGTCTGGCTTATATGTTACTCTAGAACCACAGAAATGGCCTAGCAAGCCATTCAGTGGGCTCAAGACAGCAGCTCATTCACAACTCCTCAGGTAATTAAGTAGTCTGTGTCTGCATGCAGCAAGACCTGGGCAACATTCTGACTGGTAAGTGGCAAGTAGCATGCACGCCACCAATGACCATCTCCACTTGACCTTCATCAATATCACCATTGTGGGATCTCCTACCACCACAATGTCCTGAGGGTCACTAGAAATTTAACAGGACCAGTCACAAAAATACTGAAGCTACAAGAGCAGTTGAAAAGCCTGAGTAATCTGTGGCAAGTAACTCAATTCCTGACTCCTCATAGCATCCAAACACAACATTCAAATCAGTCAAGAGAAAGCAATGTCCACTGGGGATCCCCCCAGCAACACAACAGAACACTGAGCAAGCAATTTATTCAATCACTAGGAAGTATTCACCTCCATTGGGACAGAGTATTCCAAAATGTGGTTTGCAAAAGCAAACAAACAGCAGTCGAAAATAGTTGGTGTCAAGGCCCCGATTCTGCTGCCAGAGATGTAAAAGAGAGGGATTTTAAAAACTATCAATTTCACTGCAGCAAACAAACAATCTTGCCCTTGGCCAACCGAAATAATCATTCACACCCAATTTGTGGATCGAGGCACTCCTTGTATCCTCGGAGGACATTTTGCTGTAATGCGATATTTTTGATAAGCTTATCCAAACACTTTTCTAATGTAATCAAAATAACAACCATTTGCAATAACATAATCAGTACTGACAAAGATATCAAGATAACAGGCTTGGAATCCTACTGAGTTCCAGGTTTAATGGGTTTTAAGTATGGCTAGCGTAATATTAGAGGCAGATGTTTGCAAACAAAGCAACATTCTTCTGCTTTTTGACTCTTTACCCATTGGTCCCAGAGGGCACTTGTGGATCATTTTGTTGACTTTATCACCAGGCAAAATAGGCTTCAGGAAATGGCAGTCAAATACAGATGAATCTTGCACAGAGAAAAAAATTCTAAATAAAATATTAATCATGCAATTAACAGAAATTCACATAGCATTAGAGAATGCATTTAAGCCACTGTAGAAATTTCAATTATACAACCCATTGCATTCCATGTTTTCCAGAACAAGCCAGGATTAATCCTGTCTCCAATGTCGACCTCTCAACCGAAGGCATTGGGTCATACTAGCAGCCGTAAATAGTGCAAAGCAGCCACCTACAGAAAAAAAACTAAAGAACTTAAAAAGGCACTCAATGCTCATTGAGGGCATAATCAGACTACACTGTGACGTTTCCATCCCTTGTTCAAACAACCAAGGTAAGGAGTGCTATGGGCAGCTGTATCCCAGTTGGAGTCAACACTTTCACAAGAGAAAGAGTAAGATGATTTTAAAAAGACCTGCATTTAAAACGGGGCTTTCATGATCACTGGGCATCCCAAAGTGCTTTACAGCCAAAGAAATACTCTTTGAAGTGTTGTTACAGCTGAAACTGTTGAAACACGGCAGCCAATTTGCACATAGCAAGCTTCCACAAACATCAATGTCATATTGACTAGATAATCTACTTCTGTGATAATGACCAAGGGCCAAATACCGGCCAGGACATTGGGATAACTACCCTGCTCTTCTTGGCATGGAATCTTTTACATCTGCCTGAGAGCGAAGACATGGGCTCGGTTTAACGTTTCGTTCAAATGACGGCACCTCTAATGGTGCAGTTTTGCACTGGAGTGTCAGCCTAGATTTTGTGCTCAAGTTCTCGGGCAGAATTTTATGACAGTGGGATTTTACGTTCCCGCTGTCGTCAATGGGGTTTATAATGTCTCGCCGCATTTTACGGCCCCGTCCCCGCCGAAATGGGGCTGTAAAATTCTACCCCTAGAGTTGGATCTTCAACTGACAGCCTTCTGACTGAAAGGCAAGTGTGCTAACCACTGAGCCACAGCTGAAACCGAAAATAAAAGTGCAGCAAGTTGTAAAAGAAATTACATTTCCTATCGGCCAGTCAATTGGCTGCTCCACCCTCATCAACAATCTAACTTGCCACAAGACCAAATAACCAAAAAAGTGTCAGCTCCTCCACTAAGCCTGTGTCACATTCAATTCCTGGAGCATCATGAACAGACATGTCCCCATAGCCATGGAATTGCCCAGGACACAAGAAAAACCAAGGTTACCAAGAGAAATACATTATGTAAAATTTCTCTCCTGTTTCTTCAAGCAATCAAAGCCAGCCCAGGAAATCACTTGGCCCATCTGTAAAGCATATGCTGTCCAAATGATGCAATCTCTGTTTCAGTCAAGAACCAGTCCAGTTTCCTTCTAAACGCTGAAAACATGAGGACAGCTACAATTTATGTCGGGGGTTAATATCCCAGGCTTAAAGATTTAAATTCACTTTGTGGAAGCTGGCAAGCTTGGCCAGGCTGTAAAACATAAGTCTTACATCGGTTGTTTGCAGCCCTACCATATGATTTAGCTTTGCACGTGTAACGTATGAAGTTCAATTTCAGTCAACATTTCAATAAAACACTGTGCTCTTTTATTCATACTTTTGCATTCAGCGGTATAAAAACATACATTAGGATGAGATTTATATACCAAACTTTACAGTAAATGCACATGGTACAGAAGAACTCAGGAAGCAAACTACCCGGCATCCTGGTTAGAGGAAGAACCCGTGAGGGATATTAAGACAAAATAAAAATATCCACAAAAAAAATTCACGCACAGAATAATCACTAATAATCTTTATTAAAAATTAGACATAAAATGTGATAATTAGCACCTTTGACAACACAAGAAAGGGGAGCAGTCACCAAACGCAACTTTGCAATGTGTAGAATTATAACTTTGTCCTCAGCTTTAAACTCTTCATGCTCAATGAATACATGGCCCACTTACAATACAATTTACTAAAACTGCATTCAGTCCCAAGAGATTGTGGGAGTCTCTTCACACCAAGTTAGCCCAATTTATAATTTAAAAAAATAATATTGAGTGCTGTATTGGCAAAAAGCTGCAAATGTGCTGGCACAAAGCACTGTAAATGCTTAGAACTGAAACATTTCCAAGATCCCTGTATGATGTGGATTTTTTAGTAATGTAGAACTGGGCACATCAGTATTGTGGACATGCCAGGTTCTAGGTTGACAGAAGACCCAGGACTAAAACAGATGCTGGTGTTCCAAAATTCACTAGAGTTCATTGCTGCAGTAGCGAGGTGGAATTTTATGTCGTGTGCAGTTCTCATTTCACAGTAGTAGCTCTGATGCAGCACAATGAAATGGGAGTTTACTGATGATTTTAATGAGTCTTGCCTAATCACAAACACTCACTTGATAGAGTGAAAGGTAAATGTAAGTACCAGTAAATCAGCAGGAATTTTAAAGATCCTTGAAGAAAATCCAGGGGCAAGCTAATAGCAGTGAATCAACCCCCGGTTTGATTCCTGTCACAACAATTTGCAATTAAGTAGTGCACTTAAGTGCATAAGTGGCACACATCATTTGTGCTAGCCAAGTTATATTGGCAACATGTAACCTCTGGCTTCCTCTGGAACTTGCAGTACACGGTTGCTGCCTCAGGCTTCCATTATGCCTATGCACCAGAGGAATCCATGTTTCAGAGGAATCTGGAGTGCCCCCTGTACATGGCCAGTATGATCCAGTATCCATGGTTTACATCTGTTGGCCAACTCTCTGCTGGCACTAACTGAAAGGTTCAGATCACTGGGGTGAGCTCTGACACGTGCTATGATGTGGTGATGCACTGGACACCACTGGGCAATGGCCTTGGACAGCTTCTAGTGAAGAGTATGCAGTTTGAAAAGATTCAGATGAGATAACTGTTTATCATTTGCATATTGTGTTTGTATCAGAATCTGAGGTCACTGTGGACGAGAATGTAGAACACAGCAGAGAAATTAAGCAGTGTGTTTGATTTGTACAAACTATGGGAAATATTCATGCATTTTACTGCTACCTGGTGTTGAATATTCAACAGTAAAAAATAATTTACATTTGCTGATTTATTGCAATGGACATGCTTCATGTTTGCATTTTATGGCTGCTCTCCAGACACTAATAAAATCAGTATTTTTATATTTCAACCACACTAAGGAACAAAGGAGATTTGGACCCAACATGCACATAGAGACTAGTCAAAAAAACAACAGACAGCGCTGAGATGAATAAAAGCTTTTAACAAAACTATATATCACTTCCTTCAAATTATATACATATATCCAACTTTATGAATTACTTGTTTGCAGTAAAATCAGAAGGCCAGTCTTGACCTACAGTTCCACTCAGCAATGAAATCATATTGAAGTTGCTGTGCCACATCACTATGTGATTTGCAGCCTATTTACAATAAATTCCATTCATTTCAGACAGGACTCACTCTGTGGAATGCTTGTGGTATTCTGAAGTCTGTGTTACTTGACCACCCAACATCAGTAGCTGACAAAAATCAACCCCACCATTGGCAGGAAACAAGTGGTGAGATGTCATCGACAGGTGGAAGAGCTACAATTTTGTTTGCAAAGCTACTGAGATTCATTCATTTTCACTGACGAGGTCAATACTTGGGAGTCATGTACAATTTAAAAATAATTTCTTTCTCCCTTTAAAAGTACATTGTGCTGCAACGTGAGTGATTGTGTACTTGCATACAATTTTTAAACAGCAATAATCAACATCAGAGTCCTTTCTTAAAGAAAATCTGTTAGCTACAAATGATCATTTTAAAAAAAAACTTTTCCCTGTTTTAGTTCCATCTGTGTCTCAGCTAAGAGAAGTGTTAAAAGAGTTTTCAAAAAGCAGTGTATGGGAGAGAAGAGAGCATGAAAAAGAGAGATATAAGAACAAATATGCATGAAAAAGGAAACCTGCACTCCTCTCGTTGTGCAGATTACTTGCATCCAACAATCTAAACATTATCTATGGGAGTTTCTGCAATGGGAAAACCTTTATTGCTGTTACTGAAAATTGACCCCAACTTGTTTGGATCTTCACCTTCACATACTGCAATGGCATCAATAGGGGGAGAGGAGGAAAAAAAACTGAAAATGTTATAACTTTCCTTTTAAGGTCCAGCAGTCAATACTGTTCTGTGAGACAAAATCCCATAAACCTGGTTGAAATAGGACACATTTAGTTTTTCATTCTGGAGTGAAATAGGTCAAATTTGGTGCCCTAGAGACAATTTTAATTAAGTTGTATTTTGCCTTAGAAATCAGAAACAAATCTCTTCACTTTGCACTGTATGCTTTAATGGTACTTCAGCAGCATGCCACGAATGGAGGATGGCTCTTGGTTAGTAAATTTGCACATCCTGCAGTTTATTGAATAGCTGTTGAGAGGTCTGATACTGATTTATGCTCACATCTAAAGATCTGAAGAAACTTTCCTTTGTTTGCATGGGGTGGTTGGGGGAGGTGGGGGGGGGGGGCGGGGGAGAGTCACCAGAATTAATGCAGTTCCCTCAACTTGCACCTTCAGAATCATGAATATGTGCAGGAATATTAATTCCCAGGAAAACAAGAAACATTTATCAATACAGTTTGATCGATCATTACTCAGGCATCAGAATTTGACTACATCGTTTGTGAAAGTTAATATAAGTTCTACACCCATGTGTAAAAAAAGGAAAAGCAGTAGACTGCAGATGTTGGAAATTGGAAATAAAAAACAGACAATGCTGGAAATACTCAGCAGGTTATTGCAGCATTTGTGGAGAGAAACAAAGTTAACATTTCAGGTTTGTGGCCTTTCATCAGAATTGGGAAAAGTTAGGGATGTAATAAGTTTTGAACAAGGGGTGGGTGGGTCAAGGACAAAAGGGAAGTTCTGTGATAGAGTGAAAGTCAGGAGAGATTGAATGACAGAACAGTTAGTCTTCTAAGGCCAAGGGGAATGGTCATGGGCAAGAAAAGAAGCAAAAGATGCGCCTAGAGTAGGTGTGCTGCTGACTGAAAGAAAAAACTGAAAGAAGCAAAGAAAATAAAATGGAACAGAGATTATCATCTGAAATTGTTGAACTCAGTGTTGAGTCAGGAAGGCTAATTGAAAGTGCCTAATTGAAAGATAAGGTGCTATTCCTCAAGCAATCTGCTGCACTGTTCCAGTGAAACTCAATGTACGCTTGAGGAATAGCACATCATCTTTTAATTAGGCACTCTGCAGCCTTCCAGGCTCAGCACTGAGTTCAACAATTTCAGGCCATAATCTCTGTTCCATTTTATTTTCTTTGCTTCTTTTGTCTTTTTTCTTTCAGTCAGCAGCACACCTGCTCTAGGCACATCTTTCGTTTCCATCCTTGCCCATCACCATTCCCTTTGGCCCTATAAGACCAACTCCTCTGTCATTCAATCTCTCCTGACTTCCACCCTATCACAGGCCTTCTTTTTGTCTTTGTCCCACCCACCCCTTGTTCAAAACCAATTTCATCTCTAACTTTTCCCAGTTTAGATGAAAGGTCACAGAGCTGAAATGTTAACTCTGCTTCTCTCCATAGATGCTGCTGCCATAACTTGCTGAGTATTTCTAGCATTTTCTGTTTTATGTAAAAAAAAAGTTGTGGTTTCATTCAAATAGAAAGAATGCTGCCCTTCCTCATGCTATACAATGCTGCATTCCTCACTCTGAAAACTGCCACACAAGAGGGTAACCAACATTGGATAAGATCAATATATCTCAACAAAGGCAGTGGAACTGAATCCTATGCCACAGATCAAAGAGCAGAAACCATGCCATCTCAAACTTATCTCTGCTCTGTCAAAGGTGTTTCATATTGTAAAACATCACCCCTGTGCAACATATGCTACCAGAAAATGCTAAATAGAGAAAAGAAAAACTACCAAGACCAGCAAAGATTTGTTTTACAGAACGCCATTGACTGCAACACACACTGGGGAACAGAGTCGCAGGACATTGCAGAGCCAGCTGGATATCGGAGTAAGATTTGGGGAATGCAACACTTCTTTGCACCTAATGATCTGGATCTGACAGCCACTCCTGGAAGTCATTCTGTATGTTAAAGGATAAGGAGTAAGGAGCTTGTTGTCCAATTAATTTTCATCTAAATAATCCGTTTGTCATGTTTTAATAGGATTTATTTCTCATCCATTTTGCAGTTTCCCAAATATGCCTGCAGTTTAAATGGCTTTAGCACATCCAATATCAAGTAGATAAAATCAGTTCTCCCTATAAAATAGCATTCTAATTTGTAAAGTAATAAGAAAGCAGATTTACAGCAAAGCTGAGTGATATAATAATGGGTAACAAAGATTAAAAAGCAACTGTACAATCTTTCAAAAGCCATGTACAGCTTTGCGACAAGGCTACCTTGTTCATTGGGAAAATTTCACCAGAATTCAGCAAGGCCATAAGATGAAACTGGAGCACAGCACACAACTCCATCAGGGAACATGATAAAACACAGTTCACAATCAAATTTCCTGCTGGCCATCTACAGAGCGAGGCAGAGAATGACCACAGAGATATCCATGATCCGGAGCTCCATACCCTCCTGGAGAAAAGTGGTGAATTATGATGGGGAAAAAGGCATTGATGCAAGATTTAACAAGGTTGAAAAAAGTTAAAAGAATTAACACTATTCAAAATACTACAAGATGATAACTTATGCAGAATCTAGACAAGAACAAACAAACACAATTAATTACTGTATCATGCCTTCAGAGGAGATACTGGTCAGAAAGCAAATGCTTTATTTGAATTCTTCGAATTGGATTGCGGCAGGAATTTGAAGTCCTGGCTGACTGGGAATGTTGGCAATTCACTGCTGATCGTACCTTTCTTGCCCACCGGACGTAACCTTGGGCTGCTGTATCGTGCTGTGTAAGGAAAAGATGATTAGGCTACGCATGATAATTGTACTTAAAATGAAATCCACCCTACCTATACTTGTTGCTTTATGTCAAACAGTTATGGATGGAATCTCAAACTCCATACCACTTGGACCCAGGGTCAGGTGTATGGATCACTGAAGGGATATTAATCAATTGATTATTATTGGCAGTCTTCCTATTCAATGAAAAGGTTCCGATAGCACAAACCTAAAAGAAGAAACATTTTGCCGGCCTCACACGGAAACCTGGAACATTCATTAGAATTCTATATATTGGGAGGGAATAGGGAGTAATTGGTATAACTCTATTTACTTTGTTCTGTAAACTGTGTGCTCATCAAGGCAAGAAATGATTTTCTCTTTGCACCCAGGAAGCGCTCTTGGATGAACTGCAACTAGGATTGCGGGGAGAGGTGGAGAAGTCAAATCCCATCCTGTTTCAAAAGCTGTAAATGTTTCAATGCTGAACACACGTACTCTCTCCCTCTCCAGTGCAGTGGAGTGAAGTTCACAGGACTGGCTGAAATCCTTGAGTTTTAAAATTTCATTGCACTGAGATTTCTGGTCCAGTCCTGATCTGTTGGGTCTCCAGCTGATGTACAGTAATTTGTGCTATGTTTAAAACTGATCTGCTTCACCTGGTATAAATGGGGTGCTAGCTAGTGCAGTCCATGGGCAGTCTGGTGATCTCCTCCATGGCTATTGATCACTGAGGCCAGACTTGGTGCAGGCATTTCTATAATTCTCTAACCTGTTGGTTTCCTCATAAAAAAAGCAACATGGAGATCCAGTGGGTGGCAGAGTGAAGGTGAGATTTTGCATTGCTACATTTGCACTTTAAAACAGGACAGAGGCTGAACCAAAATTAGGCAGAAAGCAAATGGGCGCAATAAACCACTGTCATGATGTGTGGGTGGACCCCTCAGGCTACTGGAGCTCCTGTCAGAAACAAGTGGGGTATTAATGCACGCAAATTGGGGAGGTAATGATGAGATTAAGGTGTCATATTCCCATCCCTGCTCGCCTGAACACCATCATGTTTAGCTCCTAGTCACCACCATGGCGATTCAAGTTGGGGTGTGAACACTGAAAGCAAGAATTCAAGGGATCCTTAGCTGCAGTTGGGAAAAGCTGGATGGAGATTCGGAAAACATTTTTGTGGCATTCACTTGTGGGTTTTGAGCTTTACAGAATTCCAAATGTAAAGCCTTTGCTGCTGTAAGATGAGCGCTGCTCTAAAGTGCTGTTTCCATTCCTGACGCTTTCTCCGCCCCCCCCATCTTCGCTTGAATTTTGTTCAACCACCCTCAGTGTTCCCTATGCTGGTGGATCCTCCAAATTCTAAGCTGTACCCAAAGGGCTAAAATGCAAGAACTCTGACTGCTGTCAATGTCTGTGCTACTAAAAGTGGAAAGCAGCAGAATGCTATCACATCATTCATTCCGATAGAATTAGGTAGGTTTTCACAGTGCAAATACATGAGTGTTACAAACGGGGCAATGCACTGGGGAGTCAACAGTGGATGAGGTGAACTACAAATTTAAGTCTGCTGCAAATTTACTTTGATACATCAAGGTCTGGGCTCAAGCCAAAGAGTAAAGGCATTCAGGGCTCCAAATGTAACTCTAAATTGATGTATCATTGCTTCTGTTACTCCTGAAAATTAGGTAATTTTCATGGTTAAAAATAAACTTTATTTACTGAGGTCCACTACATCTAGGAGGAGGTCAGTTCTTAATTCTTCACTGCATTGGCTGAAATTAATCAAACAATTTTGAACCTTCGAACATTAAGCACAGATGCTAACATTTATTCTATGCTTTGGTTGATCCCAACCCTTATACTAAGGAAGGAATAAATGTTTGCATCTGTGCTTAAAACTACATACAGTTCAAATTTCAGTATCAGCAAGCAAGGCAGCCATTTCTCGCAGACTGCAAAAGTCGCAATTGAACAGAAAACCAAAAAGAGAAAAAAATTAACATTTTACTTATGATGTTTATAAACAGTTATATTTGCCCAACATTTCATTTGATTTGATGACTAATTTCTACTGGCTGATGGAAGTCACTCTGAAAATTTGAAGATCTTTTCCATAGGCTAAGACCAATTGTAGTAAAATGGTTAAAACATGGAAAATAAGAATTTCTGAAGTTTAAAATGGACCACTTTCCAAAAACAAAGAAAGCAAAGAACTTTTAGCAACAAACAGAATTGCTGGAAGGTGAGTCCACTCATGGTAGAGCAGATCCAGGTCCTATAACACTTTTAAACAGTCTCTTGCCAACAACTCGATATTTGGGTTTGAAATAGTGATGATGAAGAATCATTTTATTCACTTCCTAATACAATTTCCTAATTAAAATCACAGTATACAGACATGGACTTGGTCAATCAGCACTCTGTGGGACAATGAACTTGATAGTATGGGGTGAGCCAGAGAAAGAGGAACCATTTACAAAAGCAAGAGAGAATGCACAAGTCAAAAATCACACATAGACAAAGCCCAAGTGGTACAAAAAACGTCCCCTAGAAAGCCGCGGGACCTAATAAAGGAGTGAACCATTGGAGGTTCATCTACTGATGTAGCTAAGGAAGCTTTTCGGGCAAAGGGCAGCACTGCAGTAGAATGTTTGCAAGGTGTTTTATCCATAAACTTGACATTTTTATATGAAATTATCAAGCGATCAGTACATTTTCACAGACAGAAATTAACTATTTCTGAAAAGGACTAAAATGTAATGGTGCAATACACAGAACAAGTTAATCAAATACATGTCTATATTTGTCACAGAGATTATACCATGAGGTGTGAGGTATGATGTATTCTATTCAAGGTTAGAACAAGGGGGCTGTGGGTCAGTGCAGTGGACAGGGCAGAAATTATATGGCAGGAATTTTAAGGAATAGTGTTGGGAAAAGTGGGTACACAGTTGGGTGACAATTACATGCTTGGCTTCCTCCTTTAAAGGCTATGCCAGTAAACATTGGGCAAAGAAAGAGTAACGGCAAGAGAACAATTGGGTCACTGACTCTTTTAGTAGCCACCAGAGGCAGAAGACTTTAATCTCCCGCACCTGCCCTAGCATTTTTCCTTCAGTCTTGAAGCAAAACGCCAATCAGCACTATCAAAAGGAATATTTATCAGACCTCTAGACCACTAATTGAATATTGTGGGATGGTGTAAGTACATTGGACCCTGTTAAAATTCTTTTAAGATACCTGACAATGGTCGATTTTTGCAGACTTGTGACCTCCT
Source organism: Cetorhinus maximus (assembly GCF_964194155.1). NCBI lineage: Eukaryota > Metazoa > Chordata > Chondrichthyes > Lamniformes > Cetorhinidae > Cetorhinus > Cetorhinus maximus. Next base: position 20,467,331 of record NC_135907.1, on the reverse strand, counting down.
AGATTTATTCTGGCCATTGATGTGGGATGAGATGCCACTAGGAAATAAAAGGACAAGGGCAAGAATGATTATTTTGTGGGATTCTACAAAGAGCTTACAGAATGAAGCACTTACCTTTAAACCGTCATAAATAAGATGGGCTTGAAGAAAGCAAGTCCTCTTGCTATGACTTTCAGATTCAGTTTATTACAGTAACTATTGAAAAGTTTACTTATCTTAAACATCTGTTCTCAGTATCTAGGAATATTATGTTTCAATCTAGTACCAATCAAATGCAACTCTGCACTTGTTGGAAAAATTTGCAGTCAGCTGCTCTTCGAATGAAAACTGGGTCCCACATAATGGGTGGAATGAGAGCTGCACTGATTTGCCCTTCATCACTGCTAACTCCTGACCAGGAGGGCAAGCAGCTGATGGGCTCCACGGTTAAGGTCAACACTCCATCATGTGCAGCAGGCTGCTTAGCCCAAGAGCATATTTAGCGTGAGGTTTCCAAAAGTTCTTCCAGAAAGTGGCACACAGTGCAGACCGTTATTAATCTGGGAAAAATGACTTTCTAACTGAAAAATCATCACCAATCGAGAGAAAAACACCAACGCTGCTGAGCAAAATAAATTCATTTCAACATAAAGGGCAACTTCACTAGGGTGTTTTTTTCCTGTGGGAAACTTCTCTATAGAAGTGGTAAAAGTCCCTGATATTAAGTGGGGCCCAATAGCTGTCATCAATTCTACAGGAAATTCAACCCTGTGGCAGCTACATCGATACAGATTCTGCTATCACCAGAGTCAGGTTTGGGTGCAAATTAAAAAATGATATAGAGCCCAGACACATGCAATGAATATACCCAGCTTCACAAATACTGTTCATAACACACAAACTATATGCGAATAGCATCTGACTTACTAAGCAAAACGTAAGATGAAAATAAAAATAAAATAAGAGTCCAGAACCAGAGGGTACAGATTTAAAATGAGTGGCAAAAGAACCTAAGATGACATGAGGACAATCTTTTTTTATGCAGTGAGTTCATTGCCTCAAAGGGTAGTGGAGGCAGATTCAATCCTGGTTTTCAAAAGGAATTGGATAAGCACCTGAAGGGAAAAAATCTGCAGGGCAATAGGGAAGGGGCTGGGTTTGTGGAACTAGCTAAATTGCTCTCGCAGAGAACGGTCAAGTAGACGACAAGTCTCCCTCTGTGCTGCAACCATTTTGTGATTGAATACGTGTTAGTTTTTGATGTTGGGTAGGATAAGTACAATACTCCAATTATTTTTTGTACCTGCGATTACATTTACAGAAGCTGTTTTTTTTTAAATAGAGATATTTTTCAAAATACAAAATGAAACAAATTAGTATCAACTATTTCTTGTATTTGTTGCTGAATTTTGGCAATATTTTTAGTTAAACAGTAATTGTTGCAAACATTAAGAAAATTGTGTCACTTGCTCAAAACATTGGTGCCTGTAGGATTTTCCTGACGGAGTGCAGTAGTCCAGTGATTAGTGCCTTAAAGCACAAATTCTGCATTCACCTATTATGGGGAAGTGCAGAAGCAGGCGCGGGCAGCCATGCCTCTGATCAGCGCCCCCAATAGGGGGCGCACCGCCATTTTACGTGGGCGGGCCAGCTATGCGCTCCCAGTGCAGGTGGGGGGGGATTCCCTCAGTTGAGAGTGCACTCTTTCACACGCGCGTGAAAGAGCGCACTGATCTCCCTGAGGCTAAGTGCTGCCTCAGGAAGATCAGCTTCAAATTTTAAAGTGTTACAGATACAAAAACAAAATTTCCCTGACATGTCCATCACTTTCAGTGAAACCTTTATTAAATATTTAAAACTCTCATGAAACCTCATCCCACCCGTGGATGAAGTTTCATGCTTTTTCTTAAGCCCGCCAGGGCTCCCGGTCTGCCCGCCAACCTTAAGGTTGGATGGGCTGGTCCATTAATTACGTGAAGTACTTTTTAAATGGCCTCAATAGGCCATTGACAGGTCGACGGGTGCACAGCTGATTTGGCTGCGCCCCCGCCGACCTGAAAATGGAACTTCCCATCAGGAGTTTCCACTGACGTCATCCCATGTCGGCAAGCGGGCCCTGCCCCCCCGCCCTAAAGATCCTGCCCATGAAGTAGATATAGTGCCATGGAGGCTCTTAGTTTTAAATTCACCCCAATCTTCCCCAAAAAGAAATGGCTACTGTGCAAAACGCCACAGTGCTCTATAAACAGGATTCTCTCCACATTCCAAATAAAGGTCTTGGTGGTAATCAGCCAGGATTGAATATAATTGCAGTGCAGGCTCGAGGGGTTAAATGATCTATTCTTGTTCCTAACTGGTGGATGAGCACTTACCATTAATAGCACTTTATCTCTAAAAACAACAGCATGTTTAAACTAATCTTAACTTTTTGCAAAAGTTAACAATAGCGTCTCAGTCCAAGATTAATCCTTTAAAAAACGCTTGTAGGAATCTTGGAACATAATCTCAAAACTAAAGCCTGCTATGAATTCCATATGCAGTTGACAGACCTTAAAGACCTTCTCTTCCGTTGCATTGTTGGCCTAGTGGCAGACACTGATGGATTTCTGCCTCTGAACAGCGCTCCAGGCTGATTCAGAGATGTAAAGTGTGGCAGCACCAACCTGCAAGTGTGAAATAAAAGAACAGCACTGAGTGAAACGGGAAAAACAGGGAGAGTCATAAGGACACGAAACTTAACTCTGCCTTTTTTCTCTCCGCAGGTGCTGCTAGACTTGCTGAGTTTTTCCAGCATTTTCTGTTTTTGTTTCAGATTTCCAGCTTCCACAGTATTTTTCTTTTATTTTATGGAAAAATAAAGGCCTGGAAATAGATGATCCAGCCACCCTCTTAGCCAGGAAATGCTAAAAAAAAGCCAAGGTGACATGTGACCCTCCATCCGTCATAAGGTCAGAAGTGGGGATGTTCGCTGATGATTGCACAATGTTCAGCACCAATTGTAACAACCCAGATTTGGAAGCAGTCATGTCCATATGCAGCAAGACCTGGACAACATTCAGGCTTGGGCTGTTAAGTGGCAAGTAACATTCACACCACACAAGTACCAGGCAATGACCATCTCCAACCTGAGAGAATCTAACCATCTCCCCATGGCATTCAATGGCATGACCATCACTGAATCCCCCACTATCAACATCCTGACGGTTACCATCGACTAGAAACTGAACTGGACCAGCCATATAGGCTGGGGATTCTGCAGCAAGTTACTCACCTCTTGACTTCCCAAAGCCTATCCACTATCTAAGAGGCACAAGTCAGGGGTGTGATGGAATATCCTCCACTTGCACTCCACTTGAGTGCAGCTCCAAAACACTCAAGAACCTCAACATCATTCAGGACAAAGCAGACTGCATGATTGGCACCCCATCCACCACCTTCAACATTCATCCTTCCACCACCAATGCATAGTGACAGCAGTGTGTACCATCTACAAGATGCACTACAGCAACTCATCAAGTATCCTTTGATAGCATCTTCCAAACCCATGACCTCTATCACCGGGAAAGACAAGGGCAGCAAATGCATGGAAACGCCACCATCTGCAAGTTCCCCTCCAAGCCACAAAAAATCCTGACTTGGAACTATATCACCGTTCCTTCACTGTTTTGTTGGGCCAAAATCCTGGCACTCCCTTCCTAATAGCACCGTGGGTTTTCCTACAACACATGAACTGCAAGGTTCAAGAAGGCAGCTCACCACCACCTTCTTACGGGCAATTAGGGATGGGCAGTAAATGCTGGTCTAGCCAGTGCTTCCCTTGAATGAATAAATTTTTTAAAATTAAGGACGGAGGAAAATCTGGAAATCTCTCCAACAAGATTTCTTCCCAGTATACTAAGAGAACCTAGCGAGGGATACCAACAAATCAATTGTCATAATATGCCTAAAACAGGTCTGGTGCTCTTGTATTTTGGCAACTAATCATCATATTCCTTTTTGATATTACCACAAGTTCATTTTCAAGGCATTTCATTCTTGCACAGCAGCTAGCATGTCATTACACTTTTCAAAGCTGCCAAGAAACTGCAACTGAAACTGTCAAAGTTCCTGCAATTTTTAAATTTAACCAGATAAAGCCTTGATTACTAATGATATGAAGAAGAGTCATATGGACTCGAAATGTTAGCTCTGTTACTGTCTCCACAGATGCTGCCAGGCCTGCTGAGTTTTTCCAGCACTTTTCTGTTTTCATTTCAGATTTCAAGCATCCTTTGCAATATTTTGCTTTTATTTTGTATCATGATTTTCCTGTTTCAATGATGCCTAAAAATCTATTGGGATAATACATATGAAAAATAAATTCAGCAGTATAAAGAAAAGTAAACAAAAAATAGACAAACCTCTGTAGAAATGAATTATTGGTCTGTGGAAAGGCGTCATGGCTCACAGTGACTTCTGGTCTCTGAGCTGTTGAAGGACCAATGGTTATGGTTGAATCTAAGCACGCGTGATCACCTGCATCTGTGGTTTCAAAGGTTTCATTCAAATTCGGATTCTTGACTGCCATGGAAACACAGGTGGCCATGGGGAAATTACGGCCATTGGGAGTGATGATGGTTGGAACAATCCGCTCCTTGGTGACAGTTAGTGGGCAGTTTCTTTTTGCGCGTTGTTGAGCTGAGGTCACCAAGTTAGTTCCTTCGTTGCCAAAGGTATTGCTCCGATTTGAAAATGGTTGGGTCTCCTTTGCGCACATTTTTGGCACAATGGTCAATGGGTCAGTTCTGGTCCTTTTGCGTTTTCTTTGTAACTCAGGCATTGAAGAAATCTCATCTTTCGTTCGCCTTCTCTTTAATGGTGATCGTGCCTTGTGGGGTTGTTTGGATGGTGACCTGAGCTCTGTTAGGCACCGTTTTGTAGGTGGTCGTTTCCGTATGCCAGCCTTTAACAGAATCTGTTCAGTTGATTGCGTAGCTGCATCTTTTTCAGGTGGAGCTGAAAGACAGGAGAACAAAATTAAGCCTGATCATTCAAAAGGAAAACATCCAAATGTGATATAATTTTATATAGTAATGTTCCCAAACTGTCATCCCCAACATTATTCATGGGTTTAAAAGGTGGGAGTATTCAGGCTTGTGAAGGCTACAATCTGTGCCACTCTTAGTTCAATCCTACAGAAGGGAAATGCTGGTAGTGGGATTCAAATTCAGGCCTTTAATTTGGTTGCTCTGTAGTCTAGTTATACAGTTACTAATACTGATTTTGAAACTTTTGATGTTCTAGTTGGGACTCCAATACTCTAGTTTCATGATTAAACAGAAGTACACAATTCATTTAACAATGTTATGAAATGTCCCAAAGCACATCACAGAAGCATTATAAACCAAAGTATGACACTGAGCCACATAAGGAGATATTATGACAGATGACCAAAAGCTTTGTCAAACAGGTAGCTTTTAAGGAGTATCTTAGAGCATGAAAGTGAGGTAGAGAGGCAGAAAAGTGTGGGGGGAATATTACAAAGTTTGGGGCCCAGGCAACTGAAGACATAGTCACCAAAGCTGGAACAGTTAAAATTAGATGCACAAGAGGCCAGAATTAGAGGACTGCAACCAACTCAGATGGTTGTGAGGCTAGAGGAGATTATAGGGATAGGATTCTCTCAAGACTGTTCAGCTACCATTCATGGCTGATCTCTATCTCAGTTCCATTTACCTGCCTTTGATCCATATCCCTTTATACCCTAAAATAAAAGCAAAATACTGCAGATGCTGGAGGTCAGAAATAAAAACAGAAAGTATTGGAAAAACATCGCAGGTCTGGCAGCATCTGTGGAGAGCGAAAGAGTTAACGTTTCGAGTCCAATATGACTCCTCTTCAGAACAGTTCCGATGCTGCAAGACCTGCTGAGCTTTTCCGGCACTTTCTGCTTTTAGATCCCTTTATACTTTTACCTAATCAAAATCTGCGTAATCAAAATTTCAACTGATCCAGCTTTTTGAGAGAGGTCCAGCTTTCCACTATTCTTTGTGTGCGTAAGTATTTCCCGATTTCACTCCTATATGGTCTAGCTCCAATTTTAACATTTGGTCCCCCAATACTCTATCAGGGGAAATAGTTTTTCTCTAAGGAAAGTTCAGGGAATATGAAAGGAAGTAGTCAGCAACTTCCATTATATTTAAAAATAAAAGAATAAGGTCACTCAGATATATCAGTTTACAAATCAGTGGAAGAATAGAAGAACATCCAAAACAGGATGTAGAACAGGGATAGGGATAACTGTACAAAAAGAATTAGTTTTGAAAAAAACTGGTAGAACTCAACAATTTGTATCCATGAAGTGCCTATAACATAATGATTATAGTTATGTAACAAACATGACAATTTATCGTTCCTTCTGTGCAATTCCCCAAATTGAACACTAACTATATCCATAACTGAGTGAAGTTCAAACTAATCTCTGCTCTACAGTTCTGAAGACTCATACGGACTCGAAACGTTAACTCTGTTTTGCTCTCCACAGATGCTGCCAGACCTGTGTTTTTCCAGCACTTCTGTTTTTATTTCAGATTTCCAGCATCTGCAGTAGTTTGCTTTTATCAAACTAATCCAGCCAGAGAATGAAAACATTTTTAAAAATTCATTCACAGGATGTGGGTATCATTGGCAAGGCCAGCATTTTCTGTTCACCTCCGACTGCCCTCGGGATGGTGCTGGCAAACCATTTTCTTGAATACAACTGAGTGCTTTGCTAGGCCATTGCAGAGATTGAGTATTGAGAGTCAACCACATTTCTATGGGTCTAGAGCCATATACAGATAGGACAAACAGCAAATACAGTACTATATAAAGGCAGTATACAAATGCTTATTGGTTAAGAAGTCATCTGTGTACACCTTACAGTTGGAGGTGCAGTCAATATTTCTCCTACAGACCATAAAGCAGGCTACTTAGATCACTTGGTGGATTAACACACTTCCTGGTGTTATGGCAGGTCCCAAAATGTTTATTACTCCTGATAGAAAAGTATACAGGTGAATATCAGGTGAGCGAGCTTGCGCTTAGCTGTGACACCCACCACCTTCCCAACTCCCTTCCAAGGTCAGATAGGTAACTGCCATATTATCTAGGCTCATAAATGAAGGACGAGTGAAGAACTGGAGAGCAGCCAGCACCTATGGGCCTGCAATCTTGCAGGATTTGGCTCCTTCTGGAGGAGAAATTGAAAAAAAAATAAAAAACCAGATTTATATTTAGCTGAAGGTTATTTCATGAAACTGTGGTCGATTTTGTGGTATTACTTGAAATCCGGGAAGCCTGTAAGAACCCATATGAGATCATTCTGTAATTATTAATGTCTGAAGATACTTCTGATTGTACAGGCTAGTTTGCTGGCAAAATACAAAAATACTTTCAGCCTATTGCCCACTAGGCTGAACTATGCCTTCTGCACAATACCTCCTGTTAGAACCACATAAAGACCTTTAGCAACTAAGCTTGCGGTCGCCTTGAAGTGCTGATAACAGAATTCTCGAGCACTTTAGTCACAAAATACCAAATCTAATTGTGAATATCTGATAATTTATGGAGAACTTAAAACATTACTACCAATCTTGAAGGCTGGGACAGGGTCTGTGTGACTGCTGATAAAGCCAATTTAGCAGCAGGTGATGTGGTCAGTGATTTTCTTGTTTCTGCAGCTGTAAATCAGGAAATGGAAGGGAGAGTGGAACTTAAGAAAATTACAACCACGGGAAAGTGGAACTGAACAAAGTGTTAAAGCGGCGGGCTGACAAGGTCCTAGGTCCTGATGGACTTAAGCGGCTAGTGAGATAGTTGATGTGTTGGTTTTAATTTTCCAAAATTCCCTGGATTCAGGGAAGGTTCCATTAGGTTAGAAAATAGTGAATTTAACTTATTTATTAAAAAAGGGAGGGAGGCAAAAAGCAGGAAACTATAGGTCAGTTAGCTTGGCTTCTAATATTTTCCCTATGACAGATGTTATTAGTTAAGACATTATAGCAAAGCTCTTAGAAAAATTCAAGATAATCAGGCAGAGGCAACATACTTCTGTGAAAGGGAAATCATGTTTAATCAATTTATTGGAGTTCTTTGAAGAAATAACATGCGCTGTGGATAAAGGGGAACTGGTGGATGTACTGTACTTAGATTTCCAGAAGGCATTTGATATGGTGCCACATCAAAGGTTATTGCTGAAAATAAAAGCTCATGTTGTATGGGCTAACATATTGGCATGGATAGAAGATTAGCTAGCTAACAGTAAACGGAGAGTAGGCATAAATGGGTCATTTTCTGGTTGGCAAAATGACAACAGGGATCAGTACTGGGTCCTCAACTTTTTTTTACAATTTATATAAATGACTTGGATGAAGAGACCAGAACTATGGTCACTAAATTTGCTGATGGCACAAAAATAGATAGGAAAGTAAGCTGTGAAAAGGGCATAAGGAGGCTACAAAGGGGTATATATAGGTTAAATGAGTGGGCAAAGATCTGGCAAATGGAGTAATGTGGGAAAACGTGAAATTGTCCATTTTGGCAGGAAGAATAAAAAGTATATTATCTAAATGGTGAGAGATTGCAGAGCTCTGAGTTGCAGGGGGATATGGGTGTCCTAGTGCTTGAATTGCACAAGGTTAGTATGCAGGTACAGCAAATAATTAGCAAAGCTAATAGAATGTTATCGCTTATTACAAGGGGATTTGAATACAAAAGTAGGGAGGTTATGCCTATACAGGGCATTGGTGAGACCACATCTGGAGTATTGTGTACAGGATTGGTTTCCTTGTTTAAGGAAAGGATGTAAATGCATTGGAAGCAGTTCAGAGAAAGTTTCCTAGACTAATACCTGGAATGGGCGGGTTGTCTTATGAGGAAAGGTTAGACAAGCTAGGCTTGTATCCGCTGGAGTTTAGAAGACTAAGGGCAACTTGATTGAAACCTTTAAGATCCTGATGGGTCTTGACAGGATGGATGTGAAAAGGATGGTTTCTCTTGTGGGAGAATCTAGATCTAGGGGTCACTGTCTAAAAAATAAGGGTTCGCCCATTTAAGACAGAGATGAGGAGAAATTTTTTCTCTCAGAGGGTCCTGGGACTTTGGAACTCTCTTCCTCAAAAGGCAGTGGAAGCAGAGTCTTCAAATATTTCTAAGGCAGAGGTAGATAGACTCTTGATAAGCAAAGGGGTGAAAGGTTATCCAGGGTAGGCTGGAATGCAGAGTTGAGGTTATATTCAGATCAGTTATGATCTTATTGAATGGCGGAGCAGGTTTGAGTGGCCGAGGACCTACCGCTGCTCCTAATTCCTATGTTCATAAATAGAACCTGATAGCCACTCGCCCATGAAGCAGCACCCCACTAATATAACTGCAAAGGAAGGAAAGTTACTGAGGAAAAGCAAAGGGACTAAATTGCAGTGCTTTGAGTCATGTATGGCACAGAGGGAGGCCATTTGGCCCATCGAGTCAATGCTGGTTCTCTGTACAGCAATCCAGTCAGTCCCACTCCACCAATCTCCCCCTGTAGCCCTGCAGATTTATTTCTTTCAAGTGCCCATCCAATTACCTTTCGAAATCATTGATCGTTTCCTCTTTCATCACCCTCGTGGGCATCGATTTCCAGGTCATTACCACTTGTTTCATTAAAAAAAGTTCCTCCTCACATTCCTTCAAATCTCTTGCCCAAAACCTTAAATCTGTGTCCCCTAGTCTTTATGCTATCAGCTAATGGGAACAGCATATCCTCCATATTTTTGTATTCAATTGCCCTTGCAATAAACAGTAACATTCTATTAGCTTTCCTAATTACTGACTGTACCTGCATACTAACCTTTTGCGATTCATGCACTAGGACACCCAGTTCCAAATCTGTCATAATTTTGCACACTTCTGTCAAATCTTTCCTCGATCTCCTTTGTTCCAAGGAGAACAAACCCAGTTTTCCCAACATAACCCCTGTAACTAAATCCACTGCCCCGCCCCCATCCCTGGAACCGTTCTGGTAAATCTTTTCTGCACCCTCACTCACATCCTTCTTAAAGTGTGATGACCAGGACTGGACGCAATACTCCAGTTAGGGCTTAACCAGAGCTTTATAAAGGTTCAGCATGTCCTCCCTACTTTTGTACTTGAAACCTTGTTGGAGTGATCAAGAACTGCCGTAATGATAAAATATCATATAGTCCACTATTGGCCCAGAAATAATGATCTTGATGAAAAATTATACAAGCCACACCCTCTCCTGAGTTTTTACAGGATCTTTGAGGGAGACTCGAATCCAGTGAGAGTGCCTCATCTCATTGTATAGGGTTTGTTTTTAACCAGCTGCCCAGGCTTAAAACTGGTGTTGCAGATATTCCATCAGAAACGCAAGGTCAAGTTAGTGGTAGTGAATCTGTAACACCAGTTTTATCATGAGTGCCAAGCTGAAAATCTATCCAAAATGTGCTAAAATACTAGCAGCAATATACAGCCCCACTAAAAATGAAAATTAGTACCTGTTTCCCAGTTCCTGAGGGCTTTTTGCTTTGCAGGTTTGTAATTGTTGTGTAATCTATTCATTCCATTCCCTACTCTCTGGGCTGTTTAGTTACTTAGAGCACACCTGGTATTTGGAGAGCTTCTGTTTAGATTATTAAACACATTGGTGGAACTAAAATTGCCACAGGTAACAGGAATAACACAGGCTTACAGACAGAAAGGGTCAACTTGATGAATATATTATTGAAAGAAAAGTTTTCTGCTAGCAAAGCTGCTAGCGGCTCGGAGCCTTCACTCGCTTTACTGAATCATTATGGTCTTAACATGTTGCGTGTTTCTCTTAAACATTTTACTCCTTTGATTTCCTTCCCAGATTGCACATTATTTTCAACTTAAATCAGAATTCTTTTTACAAAGATACCTTTTAGCACGGAGACATATTGCAGAATAAACTGAGTAACAGCCATGACTCAGTAGTAGCACCCTCACCAAGATTGAGAGTTCATGCTTCACTCCAGACACTTGATCACAAAACCCACTTCAGTACTGAGTGCTGCACTGTCAGAGGTGCCACCTTTCTTATCAGATATTAACCCAAGGAAGGTCTGTCTCCTCAGTGGGTGTAAAAGATTCCATGGCCCACTATTTTGAAGAACAGCAGGGGAGTTCTCCCCAGTATCCTTGATAATATTTAACCCGCAACCAACATCACTTACGCAGATTATCTGGTCATTATTACAGGAAAATCTCTGTTATCTGGCATGCTCTGGGAATGGGAGGTGGTTAATCAAATATGCCAGTTAAATGTGATGTAAGGTGAGTTCTGTGTTTTCATTCAATGAAAAAGCTCCAGGATGATCACGCGAGTGTTAAGTCCTCACGAGAGGAGAGAGAGCATGCAAATCAAGTGAGCAGGACCAAAGGGAAATGGTGCTGCAGAACTGTGGGAAACTGAGAGTGGAGCCAGGATGGGCCACCACTAACTATTGCCGATGAGTTTGACATCACTAATCAAAAACAGACCCGAACCCAGAATTCCAGTTAATGGAGACGAGACATTTTATTGTACATTGTTGTTTGTGGGAGTTTGCTGTGTGCAAATTGGCTGCCATTTTCCTATTTCAGTGACTGCCTCAAAAACACTTAATTGGCTGTAAAGCACTTTGAAATGTCCTGAAGTCATGAAAGGTGCTTTCTAAATGCAAGCTTAGTTTCTTTCTTTAGGGAGGAAACAACTAAGCAGATATTCACAATTATTTACAAGCTTCACAACGGCTGAAGAACATTTAGCACTTCTTTATCTGTTTCTTCTTTATCTATTTTTTTAGATACACAATGTCATGTTGCATTTCAGAAAACAGTACAAAAACGGGCATTATAACCTTTCATTAGAGGTTTCGTAATTTTATTATTCGATTATGTGCTTCTAGAAAATAAATGATAATTTTTGCAATTAACTTTTATTTGAACAAAAACCACAAATGGGGTTATCTCTGTATTTATAAACAATGAGATTTGTTCAAACATATGAGGCTCTTAGTATCCTGTACTTTGGTCCTGAACTGCAGTTAGCTTATTACACTTGCTTGTGAAATACACTCCTACTCTAACAAAAGCATGGCAATTTAAAAAAAAATTAAAGTTGGGGACAAGGCAATACAAGGGTCTGTATAGTGGCTTTTACCTTTCATGACCTTAGGACATGCCGAAGCACTTTAAAGCCAATGAAGAGCTGTGACTGTTGCAATTGGGAAACACAGCCGTGAATTTGCACACAACAAGCTCCCTTAAACAGCAACATATAATGACCAGATAATCAATTCTAGCGATACTGGTTGGGAATAAAGATTAGCCAGGATACCAGGGAGAACTCACCTGCTCTTCTTCACCATGAGATCTTTCACATCGGCAGATAAGGCACAAGTCACAACACTAAGTGCCCCTAACTTACCACTGCCAGTAAATCTCACCGAGAAACAGCATTTGGCTGGTGTGGGAAAATGCCACACAGGCACTGAAAACAGTAGTCTTCTGGCGATATGGTTGATGCAAATTGTTGAAGCATACAAGGGATTTTGACTTTGCAACTGATATTACCATATCTGATCTGGAAGTTCTTGTTGTAAACAATGAGCGCCAGCCCTAATAAATCTTTACATAAATCTAACAAATCGTTACCTTTTGGTGAAACGTGAGCTTAAGGTGCTGGGAAATGCATACATTCCCCACTGAGTGATTGCGCAAATTAATTGTAGTTTTGTGTACGGAGTTTGCACCTGTGGAAACCGGGCTGACATTGCCTGAGGTGGCTTTCATACAGGATAATTTACAGCTAAGGGAGGGGAATGTTTTCCACAAATGTTTGTGTTGGATTCAAATGCAGGGCTGAAAATACCCACTATGCTGGACTTTCACAAAAAACTTTTCTGTTAATAATATTAAGTTGCATTTTTTTTTAAAGTGGCTCTTACCCTAACTGCTCGATTTGTTTTCTAATCTTAATTCTGAGTGGTAGTGGAAACAACGTTTACAGTGAGTAATAAGGCGGTAACTCAATCTTGTTTATCTGCTGGAACCTTAAATTTTTGCATCATTACTCACACTAACCACTGATTATAGCTCATAGTAAGCACATAATGAACACATCAACATTTTGAGTCATTTTTAAAAGCTATTTGTGACAAATCTGTAAACAAAAAAGGGGACAGTGCATTCAACAGGAAAGAATTGAGCCAACTTTGCCAAAAAAAATTACTTAAAGTTTGTAAGGACAAAATACTAAACATTACATTAAGTAATGCATGTCTGGTTTCAACATTAACATGATGCATTAGCTTTTGGACATAACTGATACATTACTCAAACCTACTGATGGCACACTGGCATATGAATCAATGCTCCAATATCCTACAATGCCACACAAGTGCCAATTCTTAATGCATGAGGGTAGATGTCAACTGCTATATGACTGCAGAAGGTTTGACATTTTCAAGTTCACTTCCCAGCTACAGATTAGCTAACTCACCACAGACTAAGGATCAAACCAGGGGGCCTTAGCCATCCTATATTTTAGATAATAGGGACAGAATTTGCTTAATAATAGGCAGTTGGTACTATACCAAATTAGGCACTCATGTGTTATGCTTGTTCTTTTTCAATGATCATGGAATACCGACCTGTATGAATACATGTCAGATGATGCCCGTGCAAAACTCTATCCCCAATAAGTGCCAGCTAAGTCCAAACTGCCCTTTCAGCAAAAAGGAGCCAATAGTTTATGCGTAGAGTATCGACATGCAGATTGCTGAAAATATATATCATGTTGATAGGAGTTACCTGAATTTCTAACCTCACACTTATCTGGCTGCAAAGCTGCTCAAGTTTCTGTGGCCTGATGGGCTTTCCAAAATGGCCTTCAGTCTGGATATATTTTGCTTGTTAAAAGATGTAATAATGTCTAGGTATGGAAGAGTGGCTAAATAAAGTGTCATGGCCTCAATAGGCCTGCAGTTTAATTGTGCAGATTTTGGCATTACAAGCACATATGGTAGTGAAGTATTTAAAAAAACAAATTCCTTCAGCTCTCAGAACGTGCAGTACACTGACATGTTCACCTTGAATTTGTAAGTTTCACATTAGCTGTGCCACCAACATTTAAATTTTACATTTTTTTATGTACAACGAATAAAGAAACTACTTCCGTTTCAGTTGAAGCCCTATTTTTAGTAACATCAACTTGACAGTATTGACTGTGGGCTACCTTAGCTTCAGTTTGAAGTTTGCAATATTACTTTATAGCAGGAGAGAAAAAGGCAACATATTTACATTACATTCTACAATAAAATTTAAATAGCCTGCAAGCTCACCTCTTGGTAAGGGAAGAATGTCTTTTACACGATTGAATATAAAAGTCTCAGTCAAATCTACTGTCTAATTAGTTTCGTATTCAAGCCCTTGATTGGCAACTGGGGTTCAACAATACAGTAGCACAGAGGAAAAGGAGGAAAGGAATTATCTACAGTCAAAGAGTCACTGTTAAATAAGAAAAAAGGGAAACCGAGTTTTGGATCATACCTTAGCATTGGATTGTTTTCACATATACAAATAAATATGGATTTAGGTGTTCTCAAGGTTAAAAATTCTCAAAATCATTCAAGCTCTCAAGAAATCAAAGTAACTGCTGACAGCAGATTGGGGTTTTTTTTTGGGAAGGAGAAACCAAAATTATGAACCAGGAAAGCAAGTCCTGAAGCTGTGGCATTGAATATTTGTTAAAAGTTCCCATATGTTGCTAAAGCTTCAATTTAGACTGCATACATGGAATTCGTTGTTGCAATTAAATTACAGAAACGTCTACACGTTGTGCTCAGTGCCATCTCTGATCCTTCAGCAAATAAGAAAGGAACGCAATGGAAAATCAATAGGTGGTCTTTGGCTAAGACTCAAATTCAAGCTTCCGTTAGGATTACAAATGCATTATTTGATTGGAATAACTATTTAACATCTTTTTCTGCTATCGGTTGTCGATAAGGATAATTTGTTCATAAGAAAGAACATTGGGGTTAGGTATAGTGGCAAGATGTTAAGTATTAGACATGTAGAACTGATTTTGGAGAAAAGCAGAGTGGCACAAGAAAAACTGACTGCATTTTAACCTGGTTGGAATAAGTGACTGACAGCTAAACTAGAAAACTAACCAGCCAATTTTTAAAAAAAAAAGTAGTGATTAGGGTAAGGAAGGAACACAAGGGATCCTTCGATCTCAAGGAAAGGTAATTAGAAGGGAGTGAAGTAGGTCAGGGCTGAAAGGCCTTTTCTCATGCCTATCTAAATTAATCCTTCTTGCACATTAACTCTTCCATCAAACAATCCAATTGTATTTTCAATGACCTCAATGGTTCTCCTTCTATTCCCTTAACTGGAAGACACTTGGTTAAATTATGAATAATAAAACACAAAGATATAAAGTTTACAGAACAAATGAACATAAAGTGGGTGTGGCAATATGGATAAGATATGAACACACGATTGAGTGTGCTGCAGTGGACACCATTTACTTTGATGCCAAATATTAGGATTAAGATTTGCAGCCAAAAGACATGATACTAAAACATGAATCTAGAAATTATACTGTGTTATAGTAGCATTGAAAAGTTGACAGCATTTTGTGAAATTGATTTACTATTTCAACACAAATATTTTAAATGAGTGGTTGCTGAAATAGCAAGCTAAATAATGACATACAAACAGGTAAAGCATGTCTCAAGGAGAGACAAAACAAATTAGGATTGTGCTCCCTGAAATTTAAATTGAAAAGAGGTGATTTAATCAAAGCTTTCAAGTTATTAAGTGGAATAGACAGGGTAGTTAGAAACTATTTCCGTTGGTTGGTGAGTCTAGGGCTGGAGACAGTGTCTATAAATTCATGAAAAAGGGTGGTAAAAGTTTGGAACTCTCTTCCATAAATAACAATTGATGTGAGATTAATTCTTCATTTTAAATGTGAGATCAATAATACCTTTGGCTAACAAAAACTTAAGGGATATGGGGCAAAGGTGGGTATATGGAGGTAGATTGCAAATCAGCCATGACCTCACAGGCTTGAGGGGCTAAACGGCCTACTCTTGTTCTAACGTTCCCAAGCCTTCTTATTCAATTTCATAACAATGAGACACATAACAAAAATGAACCAAAATATTGTGTATGTTATGATTTTAGGTGCTGTAGTATTGTCACGTGCAGGAATGTAAAGCTCATATTACTAAGCAGTAGAAAGGCATTCAAATTAATTCACTTACAAATATTTTTGCTTTTGGTGTTAAATGGTCCAAAGGGTTTGAAGGAAATATTCTCAACATTCTCTTGTCCTCCTGAAGCCATGAATATGAGTATGTAAAATGTGGAAGTCACAGTGAGTTATGTACGTGCAAAAATTCTGTTTTGCTTTAAGTGTTTAAATTAAATTATATCTTAAGGCAGCAGTCAAATAGTTAAATTCTTACCAGGCAGTTTTCTGTTGTAGGTACAGTAAGTTCAGGATAGTGATTAAACTTTTAACAACACATTTTAAAATGATTGAGCAATCATTAGCTGCAGCTATGCTGCAAGCCTGCACACTACGAGCCATCTCGAATTGCAGTAATAAAAACTCTCTCCTGCTGTCAAGTTATGGATTTGAAAGATCTGGATTCTTAGCAAAATAATTACCTCAGCCTTGTTAATCCCTTAAAAACCATACAAGACTATTTTGAAAGCAGTTCTTCTGTTTAGCAGAAAACATATACTCCACTTTTAAATAAGTTGTAATTAACACTTCAGGACACTGTTAACCCTCACAAATTTGTCATGCAAAAGGGAACCATATGAAGGTGGCAATTTGAAAGAAAGGCTAGACTGCGGTTAGTGGAAAATATCACACATAAGCCCAACCATTTACTGTCATAGTGCACCGTGACTCTAGGTCATCTATAATTAACAGAAATGAGGAGGAGTAAATATGGCTCTATCAAAGAACATGAAAAATCTATGTCTTGAAATATATTGGTTTCATAAGCCCAATTAAGCTGACTTTCAGAGCAGATTTTTTTTGGGTCAGAAATAAGGAATGTAAACTTTCTCATCTCCAGACTGAGAATGTTAATTTAGCTTCATCATCAACTGAACCTAGGTTTATTCAATTTAATGTGGGCTTATGGCCATTGAGCAATGCAATTATTATTCTTCAAGTAAGTCATCTCTGCCATATTCACCCTCACACTTTAAGTGCAGCTTTAATATGAGGGGCTGAGATGAGGGTGAGAGTGGGCATCTCCTAAATGAAAATTAACACCACAAGAAGCAACAGTGCTAATGACTTTTGAGCCACCTCTAAGTGATAAAAATCGGAAAACACAGTATTAAATGCGCGTTAAAAATGAGATGACCAAATTCACCTGTAAGAATTGAATTACAAGTCAATGGGGGTTAATTTCAAATAATGAATGAAAGAGTGGAAAATGTTATTTTTTTTAAACAATGGTAATAAGTTTTGAGGAGATGTATCATGCAGCTACATAATAGTGGCAGTGTATGCAATATGTGTGCAAATGTGACCATGGGACAGAAATCAAGGAAAGAAGCTTACCAGTAAATTCAAAGAGGTTTTCAGGTACAAAATTTAGTTTAGAAAGCGTAGCAAGAGCTGTTATTTCCGATGGCTGATTTTCTTTACATTCGTCTGCGTTTATTTGATCAGCCCATAGGACAGCTTTCTCTCCACGTACAAGGCGCTCCAGCTCATCAAATTGTGTTACTGCCTCTGTAGTTGCAAGGTTAGCTTCTTTCAGTGTGGAAAACTGCTTACGTACAATCTGCAGCAGGGTGGTCAGTAACCTGAAATTGAAAAAAAAAAGTGGGGGGGGGGAAGGCAATCTTTCAGTTCTATTACTTAAATGCAGTGACAACCAAATTTTCACAACCCCCTCCCTCTCTTCCCAGGAGGCTAAGATTTAGTCCATGGAACAGTTTGTCCTTGATCAGATTCTGCCACTAATCTGCAAACTGTTGCTAGTATTTTGGCATCCACCACTTATCATGATAGGGAAATCCACTGCTGCTCATTCTCCACTTATAGTAAGCAGTCATCAGTCAACGGAGGCTCCATACTTGACTGTTTATATCTTACTATGACATGTTGCTAGCACATGATTTTCCCTTCTCATTATGGTCACTTTGGTTTTGCCCTTAAATCACTTCTGCCATTTAGCCATCTCATGTTTTTCACTTAAGCATTTTATAGGATATTCTATTTATTTTCTCTCCCTATTCCCTTCATTCTGTTCTGTCTCATGGGCAATATCCTCCCCTTTCGAAGGGGTCACACCCAGAACGTGAACAAGTCCATTGCCTCCATAAATGCTGCCTGACCTATCGAGTGTTTCCAGCATTATCTGTTTTCCTTTCAGAATTCCAGCACCTGTCGTATTTTTCACTTCACATTCCGATTAGGCTGCTATTCACTGAAGCTTATTTTGATTTAACCATAAAGGATAAGCTTTCAGGAAATGAGTCAGCCTGGTCTGGGCATTACCTGATCTATATCTTGGCTAACATCTAACAGTAACTGACAAAAAAATACTGAAAATACACAGCAGGACAGTTAGCATCTGAAAAGAGAAAAGGCAGATTATGACATTTTGGATGTATATCCTTCAGAGGTAATTGGAATAAATCAGTCTCAAATTTCAAAAGGCGATAGGAACCCCTTTTGGAAGCAATGCTCTTTGCTTCCTTTCTGAGAATTACCAATTATGTGGCATTTTAGTTCAGAGTGGGACAGAAGTCAACCATGTAGTTATAAACAGATTAGGTTAGTGTTGTTTGCAATTGCAATGGGCACCAAGGGATTGCCACAACAAGGAGAATCAAACTTAAATGGGAATCATATTAAAGCACCATTCATTGCCTTCTAGGGCTCCCCTGGGTTATGGCATGAGTTATTACATGAGATCGCTGGTATCAGATCTGAGGAAGCAGTATTTTGCCACTTCTTGAAGCTGTGGTTTCTTGATCTAGGATATCCCAGTGAGGTCCAGGTGAAGAATCTTCATTTTCTTCCATTAACACCCCGTTTCCTCCCTTTTATCTCACTTTGGTAGAAACAGATCCATATGTCTGATGAAAATATCCCAGAAGAAACATTCAACCCCAATCCAAATAAATTTGAGTAAATCTTCAGATTGGTGCCTTAAAAATCACCTTCAATCACAAAACATGTAGTTGATAGAATCAAGAAACCCTTTACCCCTTCTTAACCAGATGAAGGTGATGCATTGCATTGCTGCCTAGCACAGTATCACAAACATCCAAGTTCCAATTATGGAGGGGATTCCTGAACTTGGAGTTATGCTGATGTTAACTTCAGGTGTACATGTCCATTTACCGTTTCATTTAATTTTGCACTTTTATACCATCCTCTTCTAAATGCAATTATAGCTGTGCAGGTGACTGGCATACTACTCAAGTTGTGCTTCATAAGAATCTGGACAGAGAGAGTCAGCAGATTGTTCAAACTTGGAGACAATTATAGCCATGCTCAACCTTGTCCTCACTCAACACATGTGTACCACAAAAGCAAGAGGCAGAAGCTAGAATCCTGGCTGATTTCACACCCCATACCCCCGCACCCCTACCATCCCAGCCCATATTCTTGTGAACCAAGTACAATTTTAGCAGCCTAACGACTCATTTTGTTTTAAGATCGACCAACTTATTATAGAACAGGAATCAAGCCTGGGATCTTCCCATCTGTATGAATTAGTACGCCACACGCTTAATGGCCATTTACTGATTCATCCTTACTTTTCTGATTGTCGACGGTCTCGTTCCTGAAGCATCATCAGGTGGGTCATGTAATTGTTGTGTTGCTTGTAGCTGCTCATTTCAGTCTCTAATAGAAGTTTCTGCAAACTCAATTTCAAGACCTGTTCAGCAATAAATTTTGAAAGAAATTAATGCAATAGTCATGGTACCCTTCGCTTTCTGAAGGCACAATTGCTTTCCACAGCTCCTATCCTCTCATGTAGTCTACATAGATTTAAGCCTGGAGGATAGGATATCTGGATCATAGTCTTCCCCAGAACTGTTATTATTACTGTCAGGTGAAACTGCAGTGGTTAGTGTCCCAAAATCAGCCCTGTTGTGGAGTAATTTTCTTTCTGCTCCATTCAGCAGCACAGGAGAAACCTGCACTCATGCAGCAGTAGCAGGAGGCAAGTCTAAATGACAAAAAGTCCAAGGATTCGAATGCGTGGATTGAAAGATCGCACTGTATTTTTGAGCTTTAGTCTGCCTCTATAGTGTAAACTTTCCTCAAAATTTAATGTCAACATCACTTTTAACTATTTTAAGGTAAAGCAATGGAAAAGAACAAGAAACAATTATTAAAATTTGTTTAGCTTAAAGTGCTCAGAAGGAGCAAACTCGACTCTCATTCCAGCAGAAGTTAGCCCCTCCCTTACCTGATCCAGTGAGCGACTTTTGCCATCTGAAATTATTTTAGTCCCCAGTTCGGATAGGAGGTTCCCATTCTCTTTAAGCTTTTCTTCAACTTGTTGCATCTGTTCCAGCAGGTGGTCACGCCGCCGATTGGAGGATGCTTGGCTACGCTCAAACTTACAGGAGGCCTATCCAAATAGAAGAAACAGAATGACGGTAACATATAATTGATTCATTCGCGAAACTCTGATGTGGCATTCTTAGCCTCAAAAAATTCCAAATTAGCCACACAAATTAATTAAAATTGCATTGCATTTTCTATAACTTTGAAAAGAGTAATAGTTTTATTTGAATGTTTAGTTTGAGAGATCTTTACATCTGCCATAACGCACAAAAAGAAAAAAGCTTGCATTTATATTGCATCCTTCACATGAATTTATATTTATATTGCTCTTTTGATGTAATAAAATGTCCCAAGGCTCTTCACAAAAGCATTACCAAACTTGGTCAAAGAGGTAGGTTTTAAGGAGTGTCTCGGAAAGAGGTAAGTGAAGGAGAGAGGCAGAGAGCTTTAGGAACCATCAATTTTGGAGCGATTAAAATCATGAATGGCCAAGAGACCAGAATTAGGGGTACAGGCATCTTGGAGGATCATAGGGTTGGAAGAGATTACAGAGATGCGATGGATGGATTTGAATAAAAAGGATGAGAATTTTAAAAAATGAAGGTGCGACTTAACCGAGAGGCAATGGAGGTCAGCAAGCACAGGGGGAATGGTAGTATTTGGTGCACTATAGCCAGCGAACTTTTGGATGAGCTCAAGTTTTTGGAGGGTAGGATTTGGGAGGCTGGCTGGGATTGCATGAGAACATTCACATCTAGAAGTAACAAAGGCAGATTAGCTGAGGTGGCGTGGGGTCAGGCAACGTTATGCAGGTCAAATCAGGTATCCTTATCAAAAACAGAATTACCTGGAAAAACACAGCAGGTCTGGCAGCATCGGCGGAGAAGAAAAGAGCTGACATTTCGAGTCCTCATGACCATATGACCCTTCAGCAGAACTGAGTATAGTTAGGAGAGGGGTGAAATATAAGCTGGTTTAAGGTTGGGGCGGAGGGAGAGAGAAGTTGAGGGGGGTGGGGGTTGTAGGGACAAGCAAGCAGTGATAGGAGCAGATAATCAAAAGATGTCACAGACAAAAGGTTCAAAGAGGTGTTGAAGGTGGTGATATTATCTAAGAAAATGTGCTAATTAAGAATGGATGGCAGGACACTCAAGGTACAGCTCTAGTGGGGGTGGGGTGGAAAGACTGACAAGGTATTAGTTGTAGATTTAAAAATAATGGAAATAGGTGGGGAAAGAAAAATCTATATAAATTATTGAAAAAAACAAAAGGGAGGGGGAAGAAACGGGGTGGGGATGGGGGAAGGGAGTTTAAGATCTAAAGTTGTTGAATTCAATATTCAGCCCGGAAGGCTGTAAAGTGCCTAGTCGGAAGATGAGGTGCTGTTCCTCCAGTTTGCGTTGGGCTTCACTTGAGGTATCCTTATTGATGGCATGGGTATATGGTTGGAAGTTCACCTTTCAGGTCAAGAGTGACACCAAGGTTCCAAACAATCTGGTTCAGCCTCAGATAGTTGCCAGAGAGTGAGATGGAGTCAGCGGCTAGGGAACTGGTTTTGTGGTAGAGACTGAAGACAATGATGTACATGGGATGTTGTAAACCCTGTCACAGTTAATAGGAGACTTTTGAAGTGTAGCTATTTTGTTAATGTTGGCAAACTGTGTGTCAATTTGTGCGCAGCAAATAATCTGATTTTTTGATAATGCTGGCTTGAAGAATAAATATTGTCTAGCAGAACTGCACTGCTCTTCTTTGAATAGTGCCACGGGACTTTTTACGTCCAGCTGAGAAAAAGAGTAGACAGAACCTCAGTTCAATGTCTCTTATGAAAGATAGGACCTCCTGTTGTGCAGCATTTCATCAATACCAATTTGGTTTGTCATAGCAATTTTGATAGCGACCCAAGTGAAGTACACAAGTCAGTTTTATCCCTTGCAACATTTTCTTGTTTCTGCAGGCACGTAGATATGCATGTGCATTTTTCTTTTGCTCTGGGCAGGATAATGTCTTGGATGGGGAGGCATTCTATGGAGCAGCAAGTAATGTGAAAGAGATAAATGTTTTTTTGATGGCTATTCATCTATCTTTTGCACTATACTTATCTATTATTTATTACTTCTTATAGGTTGCCATAACTAGCCTGAATTTAGTTAGGTAGTAGTTGTAGAGATGGCTTTTAAGGTTACTGGATATGTATACCCGCTAATTACAGCCGTACTTTAGGGTAGTGTGCTTTTGTGCCAGCTGTGAATTATATATACTGATAGGCACTTATCACAGATATTTTAAATGAAACAGGAAAACAGGTTTGATATCTTGTTTGAATTTATTTTCTTAAAACATTAAGAAGAAACGTAGAGAGGCAAATGGGCTTGTGTTGCAATAGTGCCTTAATCTCTAAATATCTATGTCATTATCTCTGGAAAACTGCTTTGCCTCCCATTTAGAGTACCCTCCTGACAGAATGAGAGGCCGCAAAGTTTCATGAGACAGTGAGATTTTATTTTAATCACCGATTTCACGAAAACGGCCATAATTTTAAGGCAGTGGCTCAGACTTCCTAAGTTCCCAACAATTATTTCACTGACATTTTCTGGTTTCCTGAATACACAGCAGGTCTGAATTTAGACTGATTTGGAAGGAACCTACCAACAGGAGCTATGATTATTACAAGCATATGCAGAGAATATCTCAACTGTTGCCTACAAATCAGTAAATCTTACTGGACATGCAAATCCAGTAAAGCAGCTAAATTAGGTTAGGAGTGACTCGCCAGGATTCACTGCAAAAATGCAGAAAAGTCAGTTTTGGCCATTGTTGTTAAAATTTCATTATTTTGCGTCAGTGCTTCCACCTAAAGATGAAGATAATTCCGATAATAAAGAAATCAGAATGAATAGATAATGTCTCAAAGTTCTGGCTCCAGACTATGCCTTGCCCTAACTGTAAAAGGTTATTTCCAAAAAGGGAGGGCAAGTCAAATTCTGCCTCCCATGCAATTCAGTTGCCAAATCAGAGCTGTTCAGAAGCTTCAGTGCAACTCACCAGCTCACTGCCTTAACTCAGGCATGACAGAGTGAGACCTAGAGAGGAAATGGTGTACTTCAATAATCCATGAATGTGACAATTTACCTAGCAACACTATTTCAGTATTTCATTTTCCTTGTGCTGTATAATTAGATAAACACTAAGAAATTCCACACCATCCAGGGCAAAGCAACCCACTTGATTGGCACCCCATCCGCCACCTTCAACATCCACTCCCTCCACCGCCAAAGCACAGTGGCAGCAGTGTGTACCATCTACAAGATGCAGTGCAGCAACTCACCAAGGCTCCTTCGACAGCACCTTCCAAGCCGGCAACCTCTACCACCTGGAAGGACAAGGCCAGCAGATGCACAGGAACATCACAATCTGCAAATTCCCCTCCAAGCCACACACCATCCTGACTTGGAACTACATTGCTGTTCCTTCACTGTTGCTAGGTCAAAATCCTGGAACTCCCTTCCTAACAGCACTGTGAATATATCTATACCACATGAACAGCAGCAGTTCAAGAAGGCAGCTCAACACTGCCTTCTCAAGGACAATTCGGCATGGGCAATAAATGCCGGCCTAGCCAACAACACTCATATCCCATGAAAGAATTAAAAATAAACACTAATCTACCTTCTGTGGAATTCCTCACCATCAAACAACACCAAATGCAGGCATCAGATGAAGCAGCACTGGAGGGCAGGAGAAGAATTTATCTTTGTTTGAAGTCTTACATTCTGCCCTCATTTGTATTTAACACTTTGGATCTCATATTATAACTAAAATTGCAAAATTGCCGGTAATTTGGGGAGTAGATTTGGTGAAGCATAGGAATTTCTCTGCAGTACAAGGTGAAGAGCTAGGGTGCTACAATGCAGTAAATGATAGGAGTGCAATTATAGCATGAGAAGTTCACATAGAAAGCTTCCATTAAACATATGAGCACTGGAGTTTATAACGGACTGCAGAGGTTTAAGAAAGCAGCTCACCACCACCTTCTCAGGGGCAACTAGGGATGGGCAATAAAATGCTGGCCCAGCCAGTGAAGCCCACATCCCGTAAATGAATAAAGAAAAATGGGAAAATGTTGGCAAGTGTGACAAAATACACGGAAATAGAGGTTTATAGACCAAGGAATGTGTACATACAACACTTTTAAAAAAATTATAGATTGAGTAGAGAATCAATCATTACAAAAACAATGACAAAAAGGATATTAACACTTCAAATATTGGAAAAGGCTCTTTTTCTTTATTATTGCATCCCTGAAAAGGCATCCCAGTAGACTGCTGTCCTAAACTGCCTGATTAACTAGCACCTTGGCATCCAATAAGAATGAGGTCTTTAATTTATATTCCAATTTAACGTGGAAAGTCTCACCTGTTCTAATCGCTGTTCTGAACACAATATTTTAATCCGCTCTTGGTCCCGTAATCGAAAGAATGTTTTCAGCTCCATTTCCTTAGCATTCGCTTCCAAGTCAAAATAGCTCTTTTGAATCACTTGGCAATCAGCAAAAACATCCTGCAAAGACTTCACTAAGCTGGACATTGAGAAGAGAAAAGAACGGTTTGAAGCTGTTCTCAAAATGGTGAACCTGCCAGCAACTTATGCAAAGAATTGTAATTTATAAACTTTTGTTTTTGTAAACTCAAAGATGCAAATGTTAAGGTCTTTGGTTGAAGTCCAAACTAAAGAAAAACAAGGGTGTCCATGCTTTGGTAAGTCTCAAATGCTAATAAAGTTTAAATACATGTTGCAATTAATTTTTTGTCACAGGCAGCACCCAAACCCTGGCAATTTACCCATAAGCCCAAGGAAATCAGGCCTATTTGCAATTAATTTGCAAATATCTCAAGTAACATACCCTCTAGTTTTGTTTTTGAGTGTGTGGACGATTTGAAGTCCGTAGGTCCTTAAAGGGACCTGCGAGGAACTTCTAGATCACTGCGCTGCCACACAGCTTAAGGGAACATTGATCTATACAAATGAATTTTGGTTATGAATTATGATTTATTCTGCAATGGTGTAATGGTGTCAAGCAAAATTCAAAAGACAAGCTAGTAAATGTGTCTGAGTTTCCTCGGTCTGAGTCGTTAGATTGCCAGAATTTGAGTGCTGTCTGTGACAAAAAAAGTAGTTTGGGCACCTCAGAAGTAGAACAATGCCCCATCGAACCTGGGATCAGAACTCAAATTCAGCTTAGAGTGATGGAATAAAGTTTCTGGTCTTTGACATCAATAAGGTGCTAAATAATCACAGTGAAATCAGTGTTTCTCGGGCATTGGTCCATTGCACAAAATTAACCATAATCCAATACTATTCACCAGAGATACTCAGGAATGAATGGGCGGCAAATGGAACAGGAAGGCTCTTCTGAAATTTTTCTTAAAGTAGCAACAAATGCTTTAAATGGAAAGAAAGCAGAAAGTGGGCATAAATAGGGCTCTTTCAAGTCAGCATGCAGTTATTAGTGGAGTTCTGCACAAATCAGTGCTGGGGCCTCAGCTGTTTACACTCTATATTAATGATTTAAAGAGACCGAGTAATATATCAAAGTTTGCTGATGACACCAAGCTGGGTGGGAAGGTAAGCTGAGGGGAGGACGCAGAGAGGCTGCAAAGAGATATAGACAGGTTAAGTGAGTGGGCAGCAAGATGGCAGATGGAGTGTAATGCAGGGAAGTGTGAAGTTATTCACTTTGGTCATAAGAAAGCAGAATATTTTTTAAAAGGTGTAAAGCTTCTAAGTATTGACGTTCTAAGAGACTTAGGTGTGATTATACAAGGAACGCAGAAAGTTAGCATGCAGGTTTAGCAGGCAATTAGGAAGGCAAATGGCATGTTGGCCTTTACTGCAAGAGGGTTGGAGTACAAGAATAAAGTCTTACTACAATTGTACAGGGTTTTAGTGAGACCACATCTGAAATACTGTTTGCAGTGGTGGTCTCCACATTTAAGAAAGGATATACTTGCATTGGAGGTTGTGTAGCAAAGGTTCACTAAATTGGTCACTGGGATGAGGAGGTTGCTTTATGATGACAGGCTAAGTAAATTGGGCTTATATTCTCTGGAGCTTAAAAGAATGAGAGATGATCTCATTGAAACCTACAAAATTCTGGAGGGGTTTTATAGGGTAGATGCTGGGAGATTGTTTTCGCTGGTCGAAGAGTCTAATTTTAGACTCAGAAACATGGGGACACAGTCTCAGGATAAGGGGCCAATCATTTAAGACTGAGATGAGGAGAAATTAATTCACTCAAAGGATTGTGAATCTTTGGAATTCTCTACCCAAGGGAGTTGTGGACGTTCCATCGTTGAATACATTTAAGACTGGAATGGACAGATTTCTGTTCTCCCAGGGAATTAAGGGATATGGGGAGCAGGCAGGAAAACGGAGTTGGAAGCTCAAGATCAGCCATGATCATATTAAATGCTGCAGCAGGATCAACAGGCCATATGGTCTACTCTGCTCCTATTTCTTGTGTTCTTGTCTGCTTATTTCTGCAATAGATAGCTTAACAAATAATAAAGTCACACAGCTCTTGGTGCTATCTTGTTTAAGACGATTACAACTATGTTGAAAATATCAAATTGATTGAACATTAGGATTTTTCTCATTGAAACATAAAATTCTTAAGGGACTTGACAGGGTAGATGCTGGGAGGATTTAGAACTAGGAGCCACAGTCGCTGAATAAGGGATGAAACTTTAACTCCATTTCTCTCTCCACAGATGTTTCCAGACTTGCTGAGTATTTCCACCTTTTTCTCTTTTTAATTCACCAAAAGTTTGATGGGTTAAATCTTAAGTGACGAATTTTGTTCTTGTGATTGTAATTCAGATGATCCCAATCACAATTCACCTGCATTACAACTGGGGGGCAGGGAGCGATCAATTTAATGTACATAACCTTCCTCACACAAGCTGCAAGCACTGACCTTAGCTGGACCATTGCTTCTCCGCAACAAGGAAATAACTTATTTCGGGTCACTTTTGTACATATACTGAAAAGAGCTTTGTCTACTTATCCTAAAGTGGTTCATCAACGAACAACTACTGAGGTAATAAAAAGAGAGGCAAGGAGCATGTTACATATGATAAAGAAAGACTTGAATCTATATTCACATCTCAAAGCACTTTATAAACAATAAATTACTTTTGAAGTGCAGTCAGATTGTATGCTGCAAGGTACCAGTTAATAAGATAAATCACCAGTTAATCTGTTTTGAATGAGGGATAAACATCGGTCAGGACAACACGAGTAGTTCCTGATCTTCTTTGAATAAAGCCACAGAATCATTAACTTCCACTTGAACTGGCAGACTAGTATTTTGGTTAAACCAAGCCCAAAACCTCCAAGTGCGCAGCACCCCTTCCGCACTGGGCATAATTCAGATCAGTGCACAGAATGAAATAGCCTTACTGCGAAGAAATTAGGTACTACCTCAAATGAATGTTTGCAATTTTTTCTTATCATCCTTATGTGGTTATTATAGGCATGACAAATTGGTCTAGCGCAATTGGCCTCAGCAATGTCAAGCTGGAATAGAGCGGGGAAGGAGAAGGGAGGAGCTAGGGAGTGGGGGGAGAGAGAGAGAGAGAGATGATCTGCATCTGTAGACAGATCAATGACCCCTCATAGTTAAATAGCCTAACATTTACTGTTGAAATTCACACAAGAAGAAAAATTAAAGCAGTAACTGTAGGAGAACATTGAACACAACTCTGGGAGGGAATAAATCACACCTATTTAAATGTACAATACTGGCTTTTTCAAAGCAAAATTATAATTACGGAACAGCACGATACAGCTTTAAATCTTAACAATCTGTTGTAAATGAAATTCTTGCTACAGTTTCTCGTTAGCAGCAAAACCTGCAGCTTAAATTGATGTTCTGACATCATGAGGAACATGAATTATCAGTCATTAGGCACTGGAGGACTCAACTGTTAAATTGCTTTCATAGGCCATTAGAACAATTACACAACCCTGGACTCAGTCAACACACTCAGTTCATCCCCAGATGACATGCCAATTGTAATTGTGCTAAAAATCAGAAGACCAAGGAGACAATTATCTCAGCTACACAAATTCTTCAACACCTCCCCAGGCCATTTACAGCAGTGGTATTGGAGGGAACCAGGGAGATGTCTGCAGTCACTTTCCCATGCTCTCAGTCAATATCATGGGCACATGGGACAAAAGCTGACAAAGGTAAACAACATTTAAAAAACATGGGAGCTGCAAAGTTCCCTCTCAAGAATGCATCAATACTATAACTGTAGCACCTGTGCAAAGCAACCAAAGCTGCAGATAGTGTAGATGCACCTGAAGTCAGGGCCTAACCTGGTGCCGAAGAGAAATGCCCAGGCAAATACAAAACACTCTGCAGCAATGTTAAACTTGTCAACATATCCTTAACAACCAAGACTACAAACATTTGGAATGCCCAAGGCAGACTTTAGCTTTATATTTCCAATTGCCACCTGGCAACAGGACAGAGTGAAGAAAGATCAAGATTAGGTGATTCATTAATAAGTGACTTTATTTCAAACTCTCAAAGAAATTATTGGCACCAATTATAATAATTCCACCTGTCTAATTGCAACCCCTTCAGGGGTTCTAATGCCATTCCCATCTCTAAAATCAATCTCCTTAACATTCTGCAGGGGGAAATAACTACTTTACCTGGGAAATCTACTGAAACATCCTTTACAAACCTCAGACAACCAGAGTGCAGTTACCTTTAGCACATGCCTGCTCCCTCAGCGACCAGAGGGTTAATGCTTGGGAAGTCAACACCTATCAAATTGTTCAATGCACAAAACAAATAGGAAGCCTCACAATATGACTGCCAACCCATCAGAACTAACAACCTCCATAAAAGGGCAGCCAAGGACAGCAAAGTTTATCCCCCTCCCTTTCCACAACAGCATCAACACTTCTCTCTCACCATCTTTCATGCTGTTTACAGTCTTGTCTTAGAAACATTCAACTGAAAGGTCCTTATGAATTAAGAAGACAGGGACCACAGTAGCCTTAGGAATTGTGGTCTTGAGGAATCAAGACTACAGAGGCTGTTGAGTGGTTGTTTGAAATTCCGACAGTTTCCCTGCACATACTATCTTGTTCAATACACTGTATAAATATGGGGTGGGGGCGGGGCAGAGGAAATGTATCCAATGTTCCTCGTTCTTTTAGGCCATTGAAAGGTTTACCAGGAAATATTGAAATAACGGAGGCCTTTGCTTTTTGATCGTTGTAAATGGATTTAATGCACATTTTCATTGCCATCTGCCTTCAGCCATCACCCTCCCCCGTATGACAAATATGCAAGAAAGTGCTTGAAGACAAAACTAAGTGCTGTCTAACTCTAGTATACAAAGAACACGTAAAAAGAATGCGTTCCTCAGCTCAAACAGCAGACCGCATTAAAAGGTTATAAACTGCATTGTCATAGAGTATATTTTCTGCAGCTCACAGCAAAAGCACCTCAGCTGAAAGGCAAGTAATCTACCTGAACAAATTCAATATGCACACCCAAAATGTCCTTTCTCTCTAAAGAGATTGAATATGCCATTGCCCATTCATCTGCACGTTCTATGAAAACTAACAGAGTTAAAAAAGGAGATAATCTCTTACTTGGTTTGAGTGTTGTGTTTAAAAACATCAGTCAGGACAGCCTATGGCTTGGAGGGGAACTTGCAGGGGTAGGATTCCCATGCACCTGTTGCTCTTGTCCTTCTAGGTGGTAGAGGTTGCGAAGCCCGCTTTATGCAAGGCCTGGAAGAATTTATTCTATGTGGTCATGGCTATGCCAGTGCCTGCCTCAAGTATCAGCTACTCACCCTACTCTCTCCATCTATGGTTCAATGGTTAAATAGATGATGTGTTACAGAGCTATTCATGCCTGGATTGTGCCAGTATTAAACACCCGTCTCTGACTACTTTAATGCTGGCTGCTGGTAGGGCATTTGAACTGACAGCTCCCAAAGCAATCCCAATGTAAACCTACTGGATTCATGAAGGCTGACACGAAGAAACAACTATTTTCACTGAAGGTAATCCAGGATGATTGTATTCAGGATTAGCTCTGGCTGGTAAGCAACAAAGGGGTCACAGGCTTGGCTTCAGTGGTGTCAGGCTTAAAATGCATACAATCAAAAAAGCAGGGCAATTACAGTCTAACTACACCACACAATGGCCGAATGGCCATTTGAATTAAACGCACCAACAAAAATGAAACTGCACTTCAGTGGCCATCATCACCTTCAGAAGACAGCAAGAGTGGTGTGGGGAAAAAACAATATGGATTAAAAAACAACCATAATCTTTGACTTCCATTAAATAAAAATGCAAAGTATTAAATTACAAGAAGCAAGTCTATTTGAATACAAGACAATCCTGATAGGTTTCGGTTTCAATTATCCATGTCATTCACTGCAGGAACCTGTGCAACAGTCTGTTGCAGTATTACCAGCTTTAAAAAGAGGTATTTTTACATGATAAAAGCAAAATACTGTGGACGCTGGAAATCTGAAACGAAAACAGAAAATGCTGGAAAAACTCAGCAGGTCTGACAGCATCTGTGGAGAGAAATAAAAAACCAGAGTTAACGTTTTGAGTCCTTATGACTCTTCTTCAGAGCTATAGAGAAGTAAGAATGTGATGAAATTTATACTGTTTAAGGAGGGTGGAGCAGGTGAAACTGGTTAGAAGGCCAGTGATAGGTGGAGGCAAAGGAGAGATTGCCTGAGATGTCATGGACAAAAGGGTGTTAATAGCTAAAGGAGATGGTGACATTAA
This sequence comes from Cetorhinus maximus, assembly GCF_964194155.1. Lineage (NCBI taxonomy): Eukaryota > Metazoa > Chordata > Chondrichthyes > Lamniformes > Cetorhinidae > Cetorhinus > Cetorhinus maximus. The sequence continues at coordinate 20,435,908 of NC_135907.1, read as the reverse complement.
GGTCAGAAAGCAGAATGTGATAATAGCAGAGCAAGGGTAAGCACTCTGGAAAGAACAACATGAACAAGTGACAGATGGCCCTTGTGGGGGTGGGGGGAGGGGACGATAGTGGGGGAAAAAAGATTGAAAATAGGATAAAAGGTGCAGATAAAACAATGAATAAAAATGTAAATAAAAATAAAAATCAGTGGATAAAAAATGAAAATGAAAATGAATATTGAAAAATGGGAGAAAAAAAAGGGGGTGAGGATGGAGGAGAGGGTTCATGGTCTGAAATTGTTGAACTCAATGATAAGTCTAGAAGGCTATAAAGTGCCTAATCAGAAGATGAGGTGCTGCTCCTCCAGTTTGCATTGGGCTTCACTGGAACATTGCAGCAGGCCAAGGATGGACATGTGGGCATGAGAGCAGGATGGGGTGTTGAAATGGCAAGCGACAGGGAGGTCTGGGTAATGCTAGCGGACAGACCCTAACCAAACGCAGACTGGGTGACCGCTTTGCGGGACACCTTTGGTCTGTCTGCAAGCATGATCCATACCTTCCTCTCACTTGCCATTTCAACACCCCATCCTGCTCTCATGCCCACATATCCGTTCTTGGCCTGCTGCAATGTTTCAGTGTAGCCCAACGCAAACTGGAGGAACAGCACTTCACCTTCCGATTAGGCACTTTGCAGCCTTCCGGACTTATCATTGAGTTCAACAACTTCAGATCATGAACTCTCTCCCCCATCCTCACCCCCTTTTTATCTCCCATTTTTCAATATTCATTTTCATTTTTATTTTTTATCCACCGATGTTTATTTATTTTCATTTTTATTCATTTTTTTATCCCCACCTTTTGTCCTATTTTCAATCTTTTTTTCCACCACCGTCTCCTCCCCCCACCCCCACAAGGGCCATCTGTCACTTGTTCATGTTGTTCTTTTCAGAGTCCTTACCCTTGCCCTGCTATTATCACATTCTGCTTTCTGACCTTAATGTCACCATCAGCATCTCCTTTAGCTATTAACACCCTTTTGTCCATGACATCTCAGGCAATCTCTCCTTTGCCTCCACCTATCACTGGCCTTCTATCCAGCCTCACCTGCCCCACCCTCCTTAAACAGCATAAATTTCATTACATTTTTACTTCTCTTTAGCTCTGAAGAAGAGTCATAAGGACTTGAAACGTTAATTCTGTTTTTTTCTCTCCACAGATGCTGTCCGACCTGCTGAGTTTTTCCAACATTTTCAGTTTTTGTTGCATTTTCACATCATACAGGAGACTATCCTAGCTGCTTATACTCAAGGTGGTAGATTATTAAGGTGTCCTCAACAAACTCAGGTGTTTCTCTAGAGCAAAAATAGCATTCTTTTACCTCTAACCACAAAGACCATCTTTTATTTTCTTCCCTGATTTTAATTCAGCTTAGGTGCTGATGAACAGTCACACCCCAAATACGTTTAGGCCATCATTCCTTTTAAGACAACTGAAATAGTCTCAATTTCCCAAATTCATTTTTTTCCTTTTTGCCTTACTTAAATGTATTCAAAATCCTGATCTGCACAAGGGCCGTGCAGTTTCATTTGTTTCAATGGGACTGAATTCCATGTAGAAAAAAGAATATGTAAACACTAAAACCCAGAAATAAAAGCAGAAATTGCTGAAAATATGTAATGGCTCAAATAGTGGAAGTTTTCAAAGAGGCAAAAATTGTAATTTTAACCCACCTTTTCTTTTTACAGATGGAACTGTAATTTCCAGAAACTTATCCACACTATTTTCAATTTCCTTCAGTTCCAGTGCACAATTTAACATTTTTGCTGTACTAAAGAGGTTTGAAATGCTAAAAATGTCTAATTATTAATAGCTTTTTAAAAATTGTTGCAGTGATTTATAGGTGTTTCTGCTGCTAGAGTTTTGAAACAACCTCTTCTAATGCATGAGTTCAGAGATCCAAAATTCAGTTAATAGCATTAGGAAGACAGGTTTCCAAAGGGGGCAATTTCTTATATAATCAAGTGTTTTCTTGCCAAATAAGAGAATGCACTCAACTGGAATCAAACATGCCTCTAAAATTTAATTGACAATAGAACTTCTGTTTCTTCTTCTCCTGTTGATTGAAATATCATTAAATGTCAAGGTTGACAGCAAATAAAGTATTTCAACCAACGGCGGTTAACAATTTAAATAAGACACTCCATCTGAATGCAAGTATGAGGGGAGGGGAGGAAATTAAACTCAAACATTCAGAGAACTGAATAACGATAGTTGAAAGTTTTGGTTGGTCCTTGGGGGTGTAGCCGTAATATGAATGGATTACTGGTTCACTGTTAACTTAAGTGTAGCTTGTATTAAACTGCAGTTATCACAACAATTTTGGTTCCAGGATGGAATTGATGTGAATGGTTGGTCTAATTGGAGTTTAATACAGACAATATTACGCACAGAGATGTAAGTTATATTTTTGCTGAACAGGGAGAGCAGACATCTAGCACAATGAAGTTATCAGATCACAAGTGTGAAATCTGATAGAATGGTGTCTTCTTTATAATATGAATTCTAATTGCCAAAAGTGAAGTTTTGCAGATTGTCACCTCTATAGTAAATAAATAAACCCAACTGGTGTTTGGAATTACTGATGCAGTAGCTTGCTTGCGCATGCATTTACTGTGAAGCATATATTTTCTTTATAAAAAAGAATCTATTCTATAGTTGTCTGACACTGGTGCAATGAATGAGTGAAATTAGGTACCCTACCGCTGCTGCTGACTGGATGGCTTTGTCAGGGTTGGACTACGATCAATTTTGGAGATGGTACACTTTGCTTCCTCGTAGGCCTTCAGCTTGTCTTTCAGTTGTGTGACCTGAGGATAAATAAGATTCCAAAGGAGTCAGTTATTGTCCATTTAACTGAGTTAGGCTGTGGCTAATCACACAGGAATTTGTTACTACCCAAGGGCTGTAAGGCCATGCTCTAAACAGAATTCCATAGAGGGCAGCCACACACAAACCCTCCCTCTCCCCTTCCCTCAGGCACACCCAAGACTGAGGTTTCTCAACTCAAAAGAATATAATAAAAGACAGCAGCACTGATGAGTGGAATATCTCATTTGAAATTGATGATTGGGCTTAATTTTAATGCTGAACATTACGAAAGAGGAAAGATACTTGCAATCTGTTTGGCCCAACAAAATATGGAAACATATTGCAGCAGAGATAATCACCATTTATCTGGTAAAGGCAGTTCCACTGAGGACCATTTTGTGCAGTCTCACAGACCGAAAAGTGTTTTCCTTCTGTTGCCTGTGTGTTACTGTAGTTAGTATCAGAACATGATGCTAATGCATATGTGCTCAAGTGTAGTATCAACTCTGTTTGTAGTTAATGCAAACTTGAAAGATAATTTATGACAATAAGCATGTTCTTTCCATCTTAATTCTACAGAAATTTCTAGATACAACACATCCATTGTAAATTAGCGCACATTAAATGCAAAAAATTAATTGCAAGTCAAATCATAGGCTTCAAATTCCATAAAAAGGGATCAATAATTAGGACTGAACACACGCAATAAGGAGGGAGTATTTTATTAGTTTACAAGCCCTTTAGGACAATTATTTCTAATATTAAGTGTACTGTAGTTAACCAGCACATTCATGAAATCACCTTTAACAGAAGACAGAAAGTAGAAAACACACCTCTCCCAGCAAAGCGCCCTAAAGCCTAAAACTTAATTGCATCTATTCATCTGGACCAAAGGTTAAACAGAACAGATTTTTACATAGCTTTTCCCAGATGGGGAGCTGGAAGCCTACTAGAAACATTTAAAAAATCTTCAAATGTGATCCTGTTTTAAGTAAAAAAAAATCAAGACATTCAGAAAGACCTACAAGTTAAGCAACGTGCTGCTCATAGGAAGCCAAGATATAGCACCATAAACTCAACAGATCCTACACAGGGTCTGTATGAATAACACACTTTACAACTTGTACTGAGATAGTTGGAACACCAGAGTGAAAACACATTAGTCTCTAGCTAGAAAAGAGCACGGTAAACCCATTATAACCTATAGGACAGTCACAATGCAGTATCATAAATCCTTTGCATTCTGCACTAGGATGGTCAGAATTGATCACCATAAATGCATTAAGATACAGTAAGAAAAAGACACGTCTCTGAAATGTACAAATACACAAATCTGAACAAAGACTTTTCTATTTGGGAAACAGCAATAGGAGTGCCCAGCTGCTAATGAAGAGAAGAACAGATATGTCAGGAGAGGGAGAAACATCTTCATGGCATATGGGGAAAACAAATGAAAAAAAACTTAAAGCAAGCTTGCGCTAGGACAATTCCCTTTCATTAGAGCAGGTTTCCTGAAATGGTAGGCATTTCAAAGACAACAACTATTTTTATATTAATGCTAAATTAGCAGAGACCTGCAAAACATTTCCAGTGAAATTAATATCTTTATCTGTAACCATACTTTAAACCCATCCCTCCCATGCCATGCTCTCTTCCATTCCACACTCTCCCGCCCATGCTGTCTGCTCCCCTACACACATGTCAACACCCTCAGTCCCATGCCTTTTTCTCTCCCTCACCGATACAATCTCTCTCTCCTCCCCAGAGCCTACTAACCGAGGCCAGGGGTCAGTAAACGAAAGAGAGGGACAAGGAAACAAAAAGTTACATGAGAGCCTGAAGTCTACTGACTATTAGAAAATTATGCAGAATTACATCATAGTCTCAAATTTCACAGATAAAATGGTAGGTTTTATTTTGTAGTGAATTGTCCTGTGAATACAACCAAATCCCTTGTTTGCTTTCAACAGAGCTACAAGGCATTGGTCATGAATCTTCAAATTATTACACACTATAACAGACCAATTTTCTTCTTTCATGGGTGCATTCATTTTTGTTCCATGTAGGATATGTGTTTATTTAGCATTGGATAGGTCCACATGTACAACACCACATTTTTACCATGTAGGGGTCCATTTACGCATCAAAATTTGATGGCAGTAGTTCAGAATCATCCACAGTCCTAATGCTCTTATTATTTGAATAATCTTCAAATTTTCATTCACCAGCAACATGTAGGTCAGTCATCAAGATAATGAAGAGCAAAGGTTCTAACAACAATCTCTGTGGGAGGCTATATAAATGCTGTCTCCAAGCAGATTACATTTGCAGTTCATGTACATCACAGCTAATTCTTAATATAATGCGCAGATTACAATTCTACCTTGCTAGAGTAACCTCTACCTTGTAACCTCTTGGCGACATGTGATTTTGTTCTTATAAAAGATCTTGGTTAGGCTTCACGTTGGAATACTGTCTCCAGTTTGATCCCCTCACATTGTGTGCAACACTGAGGCTTTGGAAAGGGTACAGAGAAGGGCCACATGCTTAATTCATTATTTAAAATACCCTAGTTACCTAGAGAGGGTCAAAGAAACAGGCCTTCATATATTAGAGAAACACAGATGTGCAGCAATTTGATTGAAAGGATTTGTATTTATATAGCGCCTTTCAAGGCCACAGACATGAAGTGCTTTACAGTCAACACAGTACTTTTAATGTATACACTTTTGTAAACTTACAAGTTAAGTCACAGCAGAACTAGGTCAGACTTATTCTTTGTAAGAGAATAGAGCACCTGCAGAAAAGGTTCCTGACTTATGCAGTGAATGGGTGGAATTTTGTCAGATTTGCACTAGGTGCAGTAGAGTGCGGGTAAAACAACGTTTTACCCGCCGGCCGCAATGGCAGGTTTTCACGCTGTATCGTCCCAAACCCGCCACATTATTTATGCACTCCCAGGGCACACCACGTTTCCATGGCGAGCGGGCACCATCATCCTGCTGCTGCATCATGCCAGGCACCATATCTAAAGTACAGCCACAAGCACACACCTCAGTGCTTCCAGGCCACCATTGCTGCACGGAAGACATGGCCCTGAAACTGAAGACGACTGCAGCCCCCAGGTTCAGTGACGCATCCCTCAAGCGCCTTTTGGATGCCGTGGAGGCCTGCCGGGATGTCCTCTACCCCGGCTCTGGCTGCAGGATGGGCAGCAACAGCACTAACCCAGCTTGGAAGACGATGCCAGCGGTGGTCAGAGCCAATGCCCTTCAAAAGCGGAAAGCCACTCAGTGCCACAAGGGGATGAATAATCTCCTCCGTTCCGCCAGGGTAAATCACTCTTCTTATCACTTTCACCTCACAAACTCACAATCCCATCACACATTCACAGTGATCTCACTCGCTGCCAGTTCAAGGGACATCACCATTCACTCTCTCACACGCACCGTCATTGTCCTCACCCAGTCCATGGGGCCACTCACCACCCACACAAGACCAGACATACTTATCATCTGGCCTGGCAGACGTCTTTACACTTTCTCCATCTCTATTCATGCAGAAAAAGCTGGCACACAAGAGGGAGAGGTCGCTGACCAGTGGCAGAATGCCCGAAATAAAGGTCCTCACAGGCTTTCAAAACAGAGCCATCCAGCTGGCTGGTGATGACTGGGACCGCTCCTGTGCTGACAGTGAGGTTGGTGCTGCTCTACTAAGTGAGGGTTCAAGCAGTGCAACATACATCAGACGACCATGCTGTGAGTAATGTATCCTGTTTCACAGGCCACTGCCATGCATCAATTATCTCTCCTTGCTTCCACAGGCACATCTGGGAAACAGCCGATGGAATCCATAACCCAGGGCTCCAATCAAGCCCCGAAGAAACCTCTGAAGAGGAATCTGGAGGCACCCTCCTTGAAATCCCGTCACAGCGCTCACCTACACCTTCCACCAGCGCAGAGACACACACTTCAGTGGGACCTAGCTTTAGAATAGCTTCGGGATCACAATCTGGTGAGCACATTGAGCTGTCTGATCCACATCAGGCAGCGGCAGGGGCCTCCCTGGTGTTTGGCACTGGCACTCGGAGGACTGCTGGTGGCCAGGAATTTGCTGAGTCCCGAGTCAGATGGCAAGCGTCTGGACTCAGTCATGTCACAGTTGCTGGAGCTGCAAAGGCAGGCTCGGGAACATCAGGAAGAGATGTTCTCTGCATTCCTCAGACTGCAAGGCATGATGGAGGGGTCTGCCCACCTTCACTCTGAGGTAATAGCGCAGGCATGCCAACGCACCAAGGTCAACATTGGTAGGATGGCGGCCACCATGGAGACCTTGGTCCAGGATGTCGCTCCTGAACTGCTGCACCGTCTCAACTCCATAGCTGATGCCATAGTTGGCCTCCACAATGTATACGTCAGAGGGGTGCCAGGCAGCTTGATCTCACTCCAACTACCCCCTGCTCTTCAAGTAGTCAGCCTGGGGCCTCCGGGCACCCATAGGGATAAGGGTCAGCAGGTGCACACTCCGGGCCCATCCATCCACTCCGATGTGACTCCGAGAGTGTCCAGCCCATTCAATTCCCCTCTTCCTGTGACATCAGCAGCTCCAGCTCCAGAGGACGAGGAGGATGCCACTGCCAAACAGCAGGACCCCAAAAGCAGGTCCAGAGGGTGCCCAGCAAGGTCATCACAGACTGGGCGCTGCAGTCAGCAGGCTGCCTCCGCCTCCGCTGTTGACGTCCAGGGAGCACCAAGGCGTAGCGGCAAGGTTAGGAAAGTTAAGGAGAATTAGTTGCACAGCCTGGTTCCGGGTGTTAACCACTTGTGCACACTGTTCACTATTGTCAATAAACTCCCAAGAATGCCTCCCTGACTATAGCTCCTTGTTCTGATGAGCGGTGTTCTTGTCACTCAGATGTGAAACCTTTCTGCACAAGATAAAGGTAGGTATCTCAGTCCAGCTACTCAGGATGAAAGAGAGGGACATGTGGTTAGCATAGGTGTACTAAGAATCTGTCCTGGTTAAGTGTGAAGGCCCGTTAACGATTCCCGGAGTGTGCTGGCCACCACTTGGATGGCCAGAGATTAGTGCGTTGCATGGCTACCAGAAACCCCAACACTTCCACCCCAGTCCACCTGACTGATTAGCGGCAGATTTGCCCACTGGACTGCATGTTGTGCTCTCAGCTCAGGCATTCTCCTAACCCTCGCTGCAAGGCTGCACTGTTAGCTTGAACCATGGGGGAGACTAGTCCAAACCAGGATGCTGACAGTGCAAAGGGGTGTGAGCACCTCCAGCAGTGACTGCTCCATGGCCAGCTTTAGCGAGGAGATTGTACAACGTGTGCAGTCATCCAACTGTTCTGCCATCCACTAAAGGGCTCATGACTTTGCAGTCTATGCCAGGGCGAGGGGAGGTGGTGAAAAGCTTTGGAGCACTTGGTAGCACTTTGATGCCTCTGCATTGCTTGAGTGGGCAGATAAACTAGAAGCCCAACTCTAATCATATCAATGTGGCTGCGCCTGAACTGTCTCAGTTGCAGAGGAATGGTCAATTTATACAGGTTTCCTTAATGTGTGGCCACTTCCCTCACCCACCCTAACCCCCCACCCTGAATGCTTGTGTGCTATATTCAAACAGCAGGCATTTGGCCCCCACCTCCCCTCCACAAGTCGTCTCAACAGCAGGGGTGTGCTTGCCCCCCACAAGTCACATCAGTGGCAGGGTTTCGCTTGCACCCATCCTCAAAAGCCACCTCAACGGCAGGGCTGCCCTTGACCCCGACCCCCCAGTGCCCCTCAAGCTTGAAGTCCAACAGGCGACCCTGGCCAGTGCTACACAACATTACTGTGTACTCACCTCCGAGTTCCCCTCAAAGTGCAGGCTGCCAAGTGTACATCATTTATGTGCTGATGTGAAACACATTGGTGTGCTTTCCCGCCGACGTGGACAGATGATCCAGCAAGGTGGGGGAGACAATTCCGGCGGGCTGGCCTGATGACGACATGCTGATGTATGACAATGAGGTTCCCGAAGTCCAATGGTGGGAAACACGGACTGCTGTTGGCGGGCTGAGTGGACGATCGCGAACTGGTTGCATGCTATCGTGAAACCGATCGCGCTATAATGTCCACTCATGTGGCTGATCACGCTCGATGCCAGCAGGCACGGAAAATTCCACCCGTTGATTCACCTTCAAGAGACAGCTGGACCTCTCTAGGGTGGAGACTTAGCAAAAGAGATAGATCCTCTAATATAAATCAAGGTCAATGCAATGTCTTGGGCGAGTAGTGATCATATGAAGGGATTATAGAGGAATTTTCTGATTTATCCCCCTTTATCTACGATTGTAAGCTTGTTTCTCGCCTCTCCCTGGAGATGACAAGTGGATGGTTAGGGGAGTATCTGTATCATGATGTATTAGGCATCATAACCATATTGGGCAAAGTTGTTGGACTACTAGTTCTTCTCATTGACTATACAGCACAGAAGCAAGCCATTTCGTCCAATGGTCTACCTTAGAATTTATGCTTCAAATGAGCCTTCTTGCCAACTCTTCATCCAGGTCCATCAGCATACCCTTCTATTCTTTTCTACCTCATGCACTTATCTAGCTTCCCCTTAAATGCATCTATAACAATTGTCTCAACTACTCCTTGTGGCTGCACATTCCACATTCTTGCCAATCTGGTTCATGAAGTTTCTTCTGAATTCCTTATTGGATTTATTAATGACTATCTTATATTTATAATTTCCAGGTTTGGTCTCCCCACAAGTGGAAATATTTTCTCCCTGTTTTTCTTCTCAACCCTTTCATTATCACCTACCAGGTCATCTTTCAGATTTCTATTTTCTAGAGTAAAGTAGCCCAGTCTGTTCAATCTATCCTGGGAGTTATAGCCACTCAGTTATGGTAATCTGTTTCATTCTCCTGCCATCATTTTTCATCTGATCGTAAAATTCAGGTGGGTAGTACTCATCCGCTCATTTACTAACTTCTTAAAAAATACAGATTAGAAAGACACTATCATATTTCCCAGAAACCATATTGTGTCCCGGATGATGCCTTCTCTAAGTAGTCATATGGGGCACCTCTTATCATTGAGTGCCTTACCCATTGGTGATCAAATTAATGAGGTTATAGTAACTCAGCTCTACCTTAATCACCCTTTTTAAGAGCTGGAACCATATTAGCATCTCTCTAATTGGAGTGAACAGCCCCTAACTCTAGATATGGCAAGTGGCTAGCGGGGGAGATAGATAAAATAATCAGATCCAGAGCCTATTAGATTCTGGACCATTTCATTCACAATAAAATTTAGACCATACAAATAATGTAAAAAAAGGCTTGCCTCTTTCCGGAGTTCCTCACATACGGCTGCATATTTACTTATATGACAGTCCAGGCTCACAACATTACTCTTCAGCTGTAACAGAAACAAATGGAGATCAGTGTCCATGTACCATTGTTTCACCCTCCTAAAACTATTGAGAACTGCAGAAAATCTGTTATTTTTTGCAGAACAGACTTAAATCAGCACCGAGGTCCTTTATCCATATTGGAAAATGATTTCTCGCCCACCCTCTTCGCAGAAAGCTATAGCAAATGTTACAAGTGCGCTGCATAATTAACATCTGAACCTTTTGGGTTGGACTTACCTGAATCATTATACTTCCTTCCTCTTTCAGAGACTAATAAGCCACGTGTCTGTCTGATTTTCAGCAATCTTTTGAGAGCAGGTTAGATACAAATCCTATCAAAGCTGCTGGCTTGCAGTTCTCATATAAAGAATATGATCCCAAACCGCTATTAAAAATTCCAGCCTTCCATGAAACAGATTTGACTTATTCCATTCATTATAAACAAGTGCCCTGAAAATAAGGAGTGGCTTATTCTGCTTTGCATTCGTTAAGTAAATGGATCATAAAGCTAGGCATGCTACACCTTTTTTTTCCCCCCTCTTCAGCACCCAGAGAGCATCAAGTACATCTCAGGTTAGCAGTTAAGCTGATGGGCCTTTACAACGAAGTTCAATCCTGACTTTAAAAAAACATGCCTTGACTGCACCGGCACCATTCCCAATTATGCATTCATGAACCTTCACACAAAAAAAGCCCTGAGGAGTTTGTTGCCTCAATTTTTGTTTCACATTTGCTGTCATTCACTTCCACAGCAACCCCTCAGAACTCAACCAAACGGGTGAACTGCACGAGCCTCAACCAAAAAATGCTCCAGTTGTCCTCCAGGAGGCAAAAAGGAGCAGCTTCCACTTTGCGCTGAGCCGCTCTGCCGAGCAGAATCTTAAACCTGATCTGCGGGAATCAGATACGAGTTGGTGTCCTATGTTTCTGCTGCATAGAGGATTGGGAATACTGTCCCATTCCAGCTTCTTTAAGCTGCCTTCACTTCCTCTCTCAAGTTGGGGCTTGAACCCAGGTCACAATATGAAAGCAGTTTTTCAAAACAGCACAAATTACTTTTGTGGCTCTTTATCATAGTGAAACAATTGCTGTTGCTTTTTCGTAAATATTAGAATTTAAGGACTCATAGAAGATGGAGAAAACAGATAAGTATTGTGCAATTAGACATTTACAACATTATATGAGATTGTATACGAGATAAATGTGAATAAACTTACAGAGGATTTGATATCCTTAGCACGGTTGGCATACTTTAAAGTATTATATGTATCTTCATAACTGATGGCTGAAGGGCTGACAGTAGCAATCATCACTGTACGGCAGTTTCCACCTAATGAGTCCTTAAGGAGTCGGGTCAGCTTGCTATCCCGGTAAGGGATATGGGGCTTTTTAGCCTGAGTACATAGATAAATAAAAGAATACATCATCCATTGAAATTTCAAGCTGAACCCCTCTGCAAAGCAATCCATGCAACATTTAGTCATGTCTTAATAATAATGAAGCACTCGGCATTTGGACAGCATCCTTCCCAAACATATCATGCAGCTGGTCAGGATACCTTCCCTCCAAAGGATTGTTGCACACAGGAGCAGGTTATTTTGGTGTAATAACATTCCTGACCACTCAGAATTGCATCCAAATTCAACTTGATTTGTCACTCTATTAATTTTATGTTTAGTATCAGCTTGTTATAAGTTTAAGAACTTGCATTTATAAAGCTCTTTTCATGATCATGTGACATCCCAGAGCATTTTATAGCTAATGAGGTACTTTTTGACGTGGTCACTGTTGTAATGTGGGAAACCCAGCAGTCAATTTGTGCACAGCAAGCTCCCACAATGAGCATAAAATTATGGCCAAATAATCAGTTTAGTGTTCACTGGTTGAGGATAAAAATTGGCCAGAACACCAAGGAGGATTGTCTGCAATTCCTTAATCTTAAGATTCTCATTCCTGTTTTAAAATCCCTCCATGGTCTCACCCCTCCCTATCTCTGCAATCTCCTCCAGCTCCATAATCCTCTTGAGATATCCGAGCTCCTCCAATTCTGGCCTCTTGAACATCCACAATTTTATTTGCCTCAACTATTGATGTCTTCAGCTGCCTCAGCCGTAAGCCTCTCCCGCCTCTCTATCTCTCTTTCCTCCTTTAAGGTGCTTCTTAAAACCTCTCTCTTTGACCAAGCTCACCTGGCCTAATATCTACTTATATGGCTTTTGCATTATAACGCTCCTGTGAAGCATCCTCAGGCATTCTATTACATTAAAGGTGCTATATAAATACAAATTGTTATATTTAACACCCACATGAAAGGGTAGCCGGAGCCTCACTTTAATGTCTCATCCTAAAGGTGTCAACTCAGTCAGTTTTGTACTGGAGGGTCAGCTTAGATCATGTGCTTAAGTCTCTGAAGTGAAACCTATAAACCTTCCAAAATAGAGGATAAGCAAGTGCTACCAATTTAGTCAAGGTTGACAGTTGAGATTAAGTTTCAATAGTTTTACTTGCCTCTGACACAAGTTTGAAATGCAGACCTGAATTCTAACAGGTCTATCTGACATTTTCCACCCCAACAGGGCTTTTGTCCTTCATGATAATAGTTTTTGCTCTGCATCATCCATAGTCAAAATGGTGGGCAGATGGTCTGATCTTTAGCCAGAGAGTGGTGAATCTATGGAATTCATTGCCACAGAAGGCTGTGGAGGCCAGGTCATTGAGTGTATTTAAGACCGAGATAGATAGGTTCTTGATTGGTAAGGGGATCAAAGGTTATGGGGAGAAGATGGGAGAATGGGGTTGAGAAACTTATCAGCCATGATTGAATGGCGGAGCAGACTCGATGGGCCGATTGGCCTAATTTCTGCTTCTATGTCTTATGGTCTTATCCCAGATACCAGTGTTGCTGCATTTCCACCATCTGCTGGGAGGTACAACAGTAGACCAACGTTCCCCCTCCAATGGGAATATGATACTCTCTGTTGAGTATGTGGAATGGTGGTATAACAGGCAGTGTAGTAATATTGAGGCGAATTATATTCTGCCTTGGTATCTTCATTCATTCAACCAAACAAATTAATAAACCTGCTGGTGAGAGTTACTTTCTCAAGAATGAAGGCGAATATTTGGTAGAACTCCATCATTCCTTGTAACTCTTAAAACAACACAGCCTTCAAGAAAAGGTATTTGACTAACCTGTCACTCTTGGTGGAAGTGACAAGTGCCACACATAATTTTTGCCATAAAGCGCACAGAAGCCATGCGTTTCAATACAGCTTCGATCATTTATGGTGTGTGTTCCAAAAAAGTTAACCAAGATCTGATTTCATGAAAAGTATGCCCCTTCCCTTTAAAAACGAATAATCTGCTGTACCTTGTTGTCTGCCAGTGAATTAATTACGTTTCCTAAAGCAAGCAGTGAGCGGTTTATGTTTGCCCCCTCCCTAAACCGTGCTCCTTGGGCCTTTGTTGCATTGGCACGCTCTGATCCAGCCAAGTCAATCAAGCACATCTTAGCAATCCGCAAATTCTTGCTGATACTGGCAATACGATCTTGTTGCTTCACATAGACCTATTTTGTTTCAAAAAAGAAAGAAAGAAGGAAGCCTCACAAAATATAGTAAACGCCCTGACACATTCAGTCTCTGTTAGTCACGCCAAATACCATCAGTTCTTAGATCTGTTCCTCTACAACACAATGCACTAAAAGTTAACTGTTTATTATTGACTAAGCATTTGTTTCAGGGTTCCCCTACACCTCATTTACAATGTACTTTTCTTGGCTCTTAAGGCGCCCTATCCTCTTCCATGTATCATTCACTGGCTCCTGGCACTACCATCTGAACTTATTATTTAGCACATTAGAGCAGGATTCTCTGCCTTCCCAGCAACTTGGTAAGGCATCAATGGAGAACTCTACAGCATATCCTTGTAGCATGCCACCATGCAGTGTAGCAGCTTGGAACAACTACACATTATAGCATACGTTCCAAGACCATTTGGGTCAACATGCTAGGACAGCAACTCGGGAGGCCTGAATGCTGATAGTAAAATAAATTAGGATCATTTACAACTGGTCTGAGATGAATCAAGCACCCAATTCCACTTGTACTCGTAATGCTACAAATCTTTAAAGATCCTGTGGATGACATGAAGCTTGGAAATATTTTAATAGGACAATGATTTTAGTCCTGACAGTTTTTTTTCACCTGAAAGACAGCATGGGATCGTGAGGATGTGGCGTTTGCGTCAGTTGGATGTTGTGTCCTGTTCAGGTTTCCATTTGCCAACATCTCTAAAAGCTCTTTGGCAGATTTGGGCTGGAGGAACAGAAAAAAGTCCTTAAGACGACAACTTTTTAACTTAGTAAACTGTTTACTTTTGTGAAAGGATACACACAAAAATTTATCAGTGATCAGGTCTGATTTCTAGTGTGTTATTGCTTGTTTGTATGTTGAACAGATGTATAAATATTTAGGTTCAAAAGCTTAACATTATTAGATCTTACAGAATACTCTTCCTCCTCTCTCTGTCATGGGTAACAAACACTGGTATTCTCTTTTAAAGGAATGAGTATGCACTATGAGGAAGTAATTTTAATTCTAAGTTGCTACCCCTTCATGCCTCAGGCATAGATTTATTAATAAACTGTCAATGTCCCAGCATTATGCTATTAACAGCTTTCAATACTTCAAAGCACCCTGTCAAAGTGTTGGAGATTTTGCCCACTCCTCCCCTTCTCATTTGGTCACCAGTATAAAAAGGACTTGCATGGTATTTTATGACCACTGGACATCTCAAAGCGTTTTACAGCCAATTATGCACTTTATTAAAGTGTAGTCAGTGTTGTGATGTATGAAACGTAGCAGCCAATATGTGCACAGTGAAGTCCCACAAACTGTAATGTGATAATGACCAGATAATCTGCTTTTGTGATATTGATTGAGGGATAAATATTGGCCAAGACACCAGGGATAACTCCCCTGCTCTTCCACAAAATAGTGCCATAGGGTCTTTTACATACATCATAGGAGATTGGGCCTCAGTTTAACATCATATTCAAAAAATGACACTTCCAACAATGCAATATTCCCTCAGTACTGCACTGGAGTGTCAGGTTTGATTTTTGCTCAAGCCCTGGAATGGGACTTGAACAAGCAACCTTGTGACTCAGAGGCTACCAACTAAGCCACAGCTAACACTATTCATTCCATTTCAGAAAGTATGCAGGCTATCTCCTATGGTGTTGCTTAGGATTCAACTGGATAGCGTTTTGTCTGCATTCTTCTATAGTTTATCTGCTACCTGCAGTCATGCCCTCACCAAACTCAACTTGAGCACAAGACCCATTTCCAACAACTTTAGTTCCAATTCCCACTAATTGCAACCACCCAATTTCCTTTCTAGATCCTCATGCTAGCTGATATTCCAAATAGTTTCCACTCCTCAGCTACTCTCCCCCACTTTTCTAAACAACCTTCCTCAAAAAATCCACCCTCCAAAACTACCTCACCTTCACCTCCATTTGGCCCTAAAGTCCTTGAAAGTGTCATCACTCTCAAATCCATGTTCACCTTTCCTGCAACTCCATGTCCACCTTTCCTGCAACTCCATGTTTGAACCTCTCTAATCAGGTCTTTGCCCTTGCCAAAGCTCTGAAACAGCATCCTCTGTGACAGTGCATATGGTGAATTTATCCTCATCAACCACTGCATCTTTGGCACAGTTGATCAAACCATCCTTTTCCAACAGTTCTTCATTGTCCAACTCAATTGGACCTCCCTTACTTGGATTAAATCTTACCTATTTGATTGTAGCCATACCATCGCCAGCAATATGTTCTCTTCCTATCCCTTCCTCTGCTGCCATTGTGGCATCATCCAAAGCCATGCGTATGTACATTGACAACAGCCAGCTCAACCTCTTCATATCTCTCAACTGCTTCTGAGTTTTCAGACTATTTGTTTGACATCCTGTCCTGGATGAGCCAAAATTTCCTCTATTTAAATACTGGGTAGATAAAAATTGTTGTTTTTCACCCTGATCTAAAACTTCATTCCATCTCCTTCCCCAGGCATTGCCTTAGAGTAAAGTTGATTACTTGTAATCTGTTAGATTTATGTAAGATTCTACCATGTACTGACTTTAACCAGAGGTAACATTGGGCATTTTTATAATCCATTATCTCAAATACAGGTTTGAGTATGAGGAAATACTGAAAATGTCTAGATTAATACCTGTATTAAATCAGGTCAATGACATAAAACACAATCTCTTAGAATGGGTTAAGCTTGAAGTTCTAATTAACTCATGAGACATTGGTTCAATCAAAAGGCCATGTACATGTCGTGAATAAGCAGCTGACATAAATCTCTCAGACCTATTCTAAGACAAGCAATAATTAAGCAGTTGACTAAAGACTTACATGCCTGGGACAGCTGGCTGGGTTTGGATGCTGTCTCCTGTTCTCCCAAAGTGACAAATATCATAAGCTTTTCCCCCTTTGAATATTAATTTCATTTCCCATATATGGTCACATTTGTGACTTTCACAATTCACTTAAGTCATCAAATTTAGCTTGTAACCCTTAGGTCATTGAGTGTAACTTCATTGGGTAACTTATGGCCCTTAACGTTTCAGATTGCTGAACACACATCCATAGCAGCCATATCCTTAACAATAACCTAATTCATCATCCAACCTTTATTGCAAATGGGACTTGTTGCAGTTTACACTGGAGTCCATTCAGTAATTAACATTCTTTTACCACATTCCTCCTAGCTATGCCAAGAGCCTATCTGGAATATCTATGCATCTTTCTGAAGTGTTTTCTCACGAAACTATTGTCTATTTCAATATTATATAATGTCAACCTGCCTTTTCAGTTTGATAATTATACATGCCTATCTTTACAAGCCTCAAGCCAAACTTCCCATTCCATATACTTCCCCATACCTTGAACACTGGCTCCCTCTGCCTTGGCCCGAATGCTAATTAAATCCTCACCCATTTGCTTTTGCCGCCTCCTGATTTGACTATTTCAGTGCTCTCCTGCCCAGCCTCCATGCTCCATAAACTTCAGCTCATCCACAACTTTGATCCCCGTAACCTACCTTGAACCAAGACACACTCACCCTTTACCGCGTTTGTACTGATTAACATACATTCATTCCTGGTCCATCAATGCCTCTAATTTGGAATTCACATACACATACCTAGATCCAACCATGGTCGCAGCCCTCCCTATTTCTATAACCTCCTGAAATGTTAAAACATTTACCCCTTCCCCCAGAACTATGTTCCTCTCTGGCTTCTTAAGCATGCATCTCCTTCCTCTTCGGTCCAGTTTTGACAGTCATGTCATCGGCTGTGGAGGTTCCACACTGCAAATTCCCTCCCTAACTCTCTGTGATCCTACTTAAAACTTATATACAATGTGCAGCATCTAAGCATCTGGATTGTCTGGACCATTATATTGCACATCCTGCACAACTCCTACCAGAATAGCGGCTCTTAATGCCAGGCGGTGAGAAGAAAATGGCAATTAATTCATACCAAAAATCTAAAAAATACAACACACAAATAAATGAAATACCATTTATCTAATATCTGTCTGTTTGTCCTACAGCCCTCAAAACCACTGAAAACAGATTGGCTGTGTTCTAATTAAATGGCAGAACAGAATTGAAAGGCTGATCAGCCTACTCCCACTTCTTATATTCAAATATTTACAAAGTAATACCTTGCAGCACAGAAACAGGCCCATCCTAGTGTATAGTTAATAGCTTCAAAGAATGTAAAAACAACCAATAATTCACCATATAATGAAGAATCTTGGAACATATTTTTTGAACATGGCTAAACTTTGCATGCAAGTTTTCTGATGCTCCAAAAACCATCCTTACCACTTAAAGAGTGAGCCTCTTATAAATTATATTTTCCCTTAATTATCAATACATGTTAAATATGGTTTGTCGATACTTATATTGATAACATCCAACAGCAGTGCAATGATAAAAAGCAGCAGGGTACTTGTCAACATCACAGTGACTGTGAGTCTTACCTGATGAAAGCTTAGTCTCTGGACAACTGTTCCTTTCTGAGGATCCTCTCTTACAGCCAGTGAGCCTTTAGGTTCAAGCAGGTCTTGAATCTGTTCATTGTACACCTGGCAAAAAGGAGAAAAATAACAAATAAAATTAATACCAAATGGTTCAGGAGCAAAGGCCATTGCTTCTCATCGCACTGAGCTACACGAATCAGCCAGACTCTTATTTTGATTCTTGCTCAGCATCAAATCAGCTGATCTCAGCCAGAGGGACCATGGGTAACCACAACGGACTCAAACTTTTAATGTAATAAATAGTAGGTATAAAACACAAATGGCTTTCACAATTACTAAGGAATAACATCACCCTAACAGCAGAGATCAATGTTGAGACATGAGAGTATGCAACTTGCCTGTGACTATGACTGCCCTGTCAACACTTACTGCCCAGAACGTCTATCAATATTGCTTACTTAAGGGAAGTACCAAAGGAATGCCAGAACCCATTGAACATATTGACAAAGTCCTACTATTCATAGAGAACAAAAGGAGAAAAAAATATCCATCTCTCATCTCAGAAGGTCTTTTTAACATGAAGACCTTTTCTGTATAGTCTGATACTATCCCTAATTTGGGAAAGGATATTACTTCAAATTACACTTATTGAAAAGTATTATGTTCTTAGTGTAATGCTAGAAAAAAAGCAAAAAAAACCCCAGAAGAAAAGCAATGTCCCCAAAAATAAACAAGCAAGCTTAAAAATATGACTCATTCAAGCCAAGGTGTGATAACTTCACCTAGGGTGACTCACTCACTTGGGTAAGGATAATAGGTGCACTTCAAAGCCTTGAGCTATTGCTCAATCAGATCCCATGCAAAATACAGTTATCCAAAATACAGTTAAAAATAAAACCTTAATTCCCATAGATATTCGTTATTTTCTACATTGATATTAGAAATTATGCAAAACTATCTTATTATAGTACATTATTTATGCCTTATTTATTTATTATTTCATGAGATGTTGGCATTGCCGGCAAGTCCAGCATTTGTTTCCCATCATTAATTGCCCTTGAACTGAGTGGCTTGCTAGGCCATTTCAGGGGGCAATTAAGAGTCACCCACAATGCTGTGGATCTGGAGTTGCTTGTAGGCCAGACTGGTAAGGACAGCAGATTTCCCTCCCTTAGCCTTAGTGAACCAGATGGGTTTTTATGACAATCAATGATTGTCGAATAGAATGTTATCGATTATTGTGAAGGGAATTAAATACAAAAGTAGAGAGGTTATGCTTCAGTTATACAGGGCATTGGTGAGACCACATCTGGAACTGTGTACAGTATTGGTCTCCTTATTTAAGGGAGGGTGTAAATGCTTTGGAAGCAATTCAGAGAAGGATTACTAGGCTAATAGCTGGAATACAAGGATTGTCTCATGAGGAAAATTGTATAGGTTAGCCTTGTATCTGCTGGAGTTTAGAAGAGTAAGAGGCAACTTGATTGAAATGTGCAAGATCCTGCAGAGTCTTGACAGGGTGGAAGTGGAAATAATGTTTCCTCTTGTGGGAGAATCTAGAACCAGGGGTCACTGTTTAAAAATAAGGGGCTGCCCATTTACAACAGAGATGAGGAGAATTTTTTTCTCTCAGAGGGTCGTGAGTCTTTGGGACTCTCTGCTCCCATCACCTTTTGAGGAAGGAGTCTTAAAAAATATTTGAAGGCAGAGGTAGTTAGATTCTTGATAAGCAAGGTATTGGGGAATGTGGAGTTGAGGTTAGAATCAGATTAGCCATGATCTTATTGAATGGCAGAGCAGGCTCAAGGCTCAAGTAGCCTACTCCTGCTCCTAATTCACATGTTCATATGATGATAGTTTCATAGTCACCATTACTGTGGCTAGCTTTCAATTCCAGATTTTATTAATTGAATTTAAATTCCACCAGCTGCCATGGTAAGATTTGAACTCATGCCCCCAGAGGATTATCCTGGGTCTCTGGATTACTAGCCCAGCGATATTTCCTCTATGCCACCATCTCCCCACTAATACATGTTAGCATAAACTTGCAGAAAAAAGGTTCAGCCACAGAAAATTCAATTCCAGTAAAACAAAACACAGCAGCATATATTACAATATTAATAATCAATGCATTCCTTTAAACATGGTTAACTGATGTGAAAGAACATCCTTTCATTAATGATTTCATTTGAAATCTAACAACAATGTTACAAGTGTACGCACGCACTTGAATGTGGGCGGATATCAAAGCAATGTGTGCCCATTATGTAAGTACTTGTTACATTGTAAATATGAATACATTACTTCCACTTTCCTTTTCTTAGAGAAAGTTACAATTACTGAAGACAAGCCTCTCAGCACAATGATATTTACAGACACAAACCTCTCAGAAAAGCCTTGATCATCACAGGAACTAGAGCTCACAGGATGTACAACCTTGGAAAGGCCTAGAGAACAACGGCAATGTCATGTACAAAGTGCACAGCAATCACTTTGAGGATTGATAATCTTAAAAAAACTTATACAAATCCATCCTTGTATTATACATACATTAATGTGACTGACTAGAAAACTGTGCTTTCTGCTTGATAAGACTCAAAATTGTGGCTTGGTTTTGAAGGGTGCGCTTATGCTAGTGTAGGTGGAATTGAGAATTAGTTCCTCAAAAGCCAAGAGACCAAGAAAGCCAAAAAGCCATAGCCACCTGTTACAGAAAGCAAAAATCTAGCTACAATAATTAAATGTTTTGCATCCATAATATTTTAACAAGCCTTCTGCTGATATGGGCCAATATTCCTACCCTTCCCCTTTCTCTAACATCGAATAATCAATAATCAGAAATCACAAGGCAGCCATGTCAGATTTCCAGCTATTTCAAGTATTTATCTTCAAAGAAAAACCTAGGTACAGAGCTTCCTTGAGTAAAACATTTAAAATTGGACACGATGTAGCTTCAACAAACTGTTAATTTAGTGCATGGTTGAGGGCAAATGGAAAGCACAGCATGATTGCACTAGGTTGCATGTATTATGGCATGACAAGTCATAATCGACCATAGACTGAAAGGAGCAATCACCAATGCAAGCATCAGAAAAGAAGGGGCTGGAAATGAGTTATGATGGACGAGGGAGTTCTACAGACTGCATGTGTTAATGACCCTGTGAATGCTTTGGAACATTTTATTGCGTTGAAAGTGCCATATAAATGCAAGTTGCGCGTCGGCTAGGAAAACACGCACTCAACTCCAAACGACAATGCACCCAAGGGCAAGAGCCCGAGTCATATAAATCTGTGAACAAAGTCAGGAACCATCATCTAGCAAGAATTGCAAGATAAATTGCACATTGGACCTGTTCAGCAGTTAAATATTGTTTTTACCTCCTTTACTCGTTGTCTGGGTCTGTCTTTTTACCAGCTATTCTGTTCCTGTTCTGATGTAACAGATTCTAAGTCATTTTCTCTCTCCATACTCCGGTTTCTATTTATCCCTTACCACTTATGTCCCAATTCTCTCTCTATTTTGAAAGATGATTATATGTTTTTGTACACAGTTAGCATAAACACTGCCAAAATCAAAAGTCCAAAAGCAAAGGTTCCAAAATGAATTTGCCAGTATGTCACAACATGGTCTGCAATCATTTTAATATCCAAGAATGGATTACTTGACTGATCCCAGAATTTGAAACAGACTGTTATTTCACAGAATGTGGCTAAACACTACACGTTTTGTTTCACTGTCCCTCCAATCCCCATCTAACACCAGAGCAATGTAATTTAAAATGGGCTCCAAAATTCCTGATTATTCTGACACATGAAGGAACATGGTTGAGGATGTTTTTATTGAAGAACACAAGTGGCA
The DNA here is from genome assembly GCF_964194155.1 of Cetorhinus maximus. Lineage (NCBI taxonomy): Eukaryota > Metazoa > Chordata > Chondrichthyes > Lamniformes > Cetorhinidae > Cetorhinus > Cetorhinus maximus. Next base: position 20,413,718 of record NC_135907.1, on the reverse strand, counting down.
AGACTGCTTAAGGCATTACACATGAAAATGTTAGCCAGGACCACATGAGTTGAATCCAAGTGCAGTTTCCGTTTAATAAAACACAAGATCAATTTAGAGAATTAATAGTTTCTTGAAGTCAGTCTCCGAGGCATGGCTTTCTGTATTTGCTGAATTTTAAAATTTCCTGTTTCTCTCTGGCAGTTATTCCCCAGAATCTGTACTAGTAGTATTAAATCTGATCAGATTAACAGTTTGCAGTGTTTCAAACCTGATGGCATTCACCCAACACATTTTTAATAGCATGACGACAAATGCTAAACCCTAGCAGGGAAGATTATTATTTCACACATCCCAATTTGTCAGCGGCCTGTCAGCATTTAACAGCTAAAATCATTATTACATCAGACATTATACTTACACATCAGTGCAGAGCTCCATCCAGCTCAGCAGCCTACAACTCTATTTATGTGAAGCAGCTACAAAGGACCACTTTGTAAAACCACTTCGGTCGATAACAATCAGGAAACTTGGAGGGGCTTACAAGTTGGCAATCTCACAGAGGAGTCCAGAGGATCTGAGGGGGCAAACCTCGAATGGTTTATAATCATCACTTGAACCCAGAGATGAGATTGCTGCTTATTATTTTCAGATACCCATTTAAAAAAAAAATAATGGGAAAGCTTAATTTATTCCATTTTGGCTCAGGTGTTTTGGCAATGGTTGACATCACAGCCAATGGCAACAGCCAGCGTGCTCAGAATTGTTAGTGTTTCAGCTTGAACGCTACCATGCAACCACTGTGATGTAACAACTAGTTTAGAATATTTGATTTGATTACTAGGTAAAAAGTGGTTGGATAGTTAATCCATTGTGCTTCAGTACCACACAGAAGATCAGATTTATTTACATAGGTTCTCTGAACTGTATGGAATCTTTAGTTATAGAACTGGTCTTTGATGCGGATCAATGTTCAAAATTGGCCAGAAGATCAAAAAACAAAAATATGTGTAGACCAGGAAAAGCCCCAACCAAGACTGCTGGACACACATGAAAATCTTCAGTCTCAAGTACATATGCCCAGCCCCTGCAAACATCCACAAGCTCTGCTGAGTATTTATCCCACACACCAAGCCTTACTAGTAATTATCCCTCACCATCAGTCTTGACTGTTGCTCATTAGATCTGATAATAATCAATACAAGCTAATAATAAACTTACTTGCAAGCTTCTTCCAGTAGCCATTATCATTTGTAGTCTGTTCACAAACATCCACCCCTTTCAAAACAGCAACTGTGCACTCATCAGTTTGAGTTGGGAGTAGATAAATAGCTGATTATGCTCTATTGTGATGTCACCACCACACAGAACAGTTACACCTAAGGGAAATCAACTATATCTTTAGTTAATCAATTCTTTGCTGGCAATTCAGTTGAAGTTCTTTGCTCCAGCATTGGTGGCCCAGCTTCAATTTCTCAGGCCCCAAGCTCTGGAATTTCCTCCCTACCTCGCCATGCTTCTCTAAGTCTCTCCTTAAAGCATATCTCTTTGCCAAGCTGTTGAGCATCTGACCTAATATCTCCTTATGTGGCTTTGTTTATTAATGTTCCTGTGCAGCACCTAGGGATATTTTGTTATGCTAAAGACACTATATAAATTGTTGTAAAATGATAACCGGTACATAAAGGAGTGATGTTAAACAAGGTTCATCAGTCTCTGTCAATATACTTAGCATGTGAATTTTCTTAAAAAGTGTGTCCACTTGCCTCCAAATATGAGACAGCAACTTCACAAATTTTCTCATCTTTCATCTCTTCGATTCTCTCATACAGCTGCACCATAGTGTGATACATCACGCCAGGCTGATCAGCACTGCCCAACATTGTATGGGTCTTCCCAGATCCTGTTGCACCATAAGCAAAGACTGGAAAAATAATACACACAGTACATTAGAAATTCTTTCAGTGCAATCTCTCACCGGCAAGCAAATGACCCTTTACCTCAGTGCTCCTAAGCAAGCATGAAAGGAAAAAGTAACTGTGATGAAAAGTCGTATTGCCCTGTCAAATGAGAATTTTTTTCCCCCACTATATATCTTTGGACAAAGATGATGTAAAATCTTTCTGTTGGCTGGGGGTGGGGTGAGGCGGGGAGAATGGGGACAAAAGAGGACAGAAAGAGAGAGGGGGGTAGGGAGGGATTAAAGGAACAAGAACTTATATATTTTTTACCTTTCATGACCTCAGCATGATCCAAAGTGCTTTACAGCCAATTAAGAATTTTTTAAAGTTGTAATGTAGGAAATTTAGTAGACAATTTGCATACAGCAAGATCATACAAACAGCAATGCGATAAATAAATAAATAAAGCTAGGTAAGTATATGAGGAAGAAGGGAAGAGAGGATTATGCTGATTATTGGATGGAGGAAGGATATGAGGAGGTTCAAGTCAAGCATCAATACCAGCATGGACCTTTTGGGACAAATGGCTGGATATTCTATGTAAAATAACCTGATAATCTCTCTTAATGATGCTAGTTGAGAGATAAATATTGGCCAACACATGAGAGAGAACTTCCCTGCTTTTCAAATAATGCTATGGGATCTTTTACATCCACTTCAGGGAGCAGACATGGCCTCAGTTTAACGTCACACCTGAATGACGGCAGAGCTTCACTACCTCAGTACTGCATTGAAGTGTCAGCCTAGATATATGAGCAAAGCCTGATCCCACAACCTTCTGACTCAGATGGGGGAATACAGCCCACTGGCCTAAATTTTCACATTTAATTACAACTTAAAAAAATCACTCCATCATATCTGTAAATATTCAACCGAGAAAGACAAAGCCAGCATAGGACCTGGACCTGAATATATTCCTCAAATGGGCAACTTGCCATCAGTCAATAAGAAGTTACAATATGGAGGTTAGCAGGCACCTTACACAAAGATATATTATACCAGGTCAGCATGATCAGCAAATTGTACCTGCTTTTCTGGAAGGAGGCTCAATGGGCCAAAATAGATTAAATTGGATTAATCCCCTTACATCGCACTTCTGCTCAAAACAACTGTCTTCTCGACTCTACATATGAAGCCTTCACTGTGGATCACTCATCAAGGAATGGAGAAAGAATGCACTAGTGATTACTTTGTTTGCCTCTCAAAAATGTGAGCCAGAAGTAACTGCTGTTAGCTTTTTTTTTGCCTTCAAGCTGATTGAACCTAACCACAAGTAATGGATAGTTGCTCTATAAAGCTTCAAAGAATTAAACTCATTAGGCCATTGCTGACAGGATTTGTATTAACTAATAAGCAAGAATGAATTTTAAGCTATTCTGAAGTGAGCTACTAAAATAGCAGAAGCTCAAAAATGTTCAAGTGGCTGGCTGCATACTCTCTGCTTAAAATTACAGCCAGTAATGGATCCATTGCAATGTTACCTTAGGGAGTTAGTATAATGCAGCAATCATGGAAAGGGTTAACATTGATTACAATTCAACATTCCAGCATTAATTGCAAACATCTTTATGCTTTGATCATTGACAGACTGTATTACAGAGGTTATTACTAAATTTAAGCAACATTGACCAGATTTAGTTTAAGCTCTAAATTTTAAAGGCAAACGAAATATTTTCTGAAAGTCTTTATATTGTTAGTTTCTCTGATGCAGAATACTAGCCTTTTTGGCTACTTAAGTGATTTATAACTGGCACTTAAGAATTGAGTGGAATACATGATAAACCTATGTTTTAACACAAATAAAACAGAAAATGCTGGAAATAACCAATATGTCTGACAGCTTTTGCAGAAAAAGAAACAAAACTGGTTCTGATGAAAGGTTATTGACCTGAAATGTTAACTCTTTCTCGCTGTCTATGCTCTCTCGATGCTGCTGGACTTGCTGAGTTTTTCCAGCATTTTCTGTATTTTGCTTTTGGGCAAGCTACTGTCTTCTAGAAATGAAAGAAAAAAACAAAGGGGTGGGATAGAGAGGGGGGAGCGGTCGGGGAAGGGGAAGTGGGGGGGGGTGGTAATGGGAGGATGCCATTTGAAAACTGGGAAGTAGGAACTTGCATCATAAGTAAGAAACATATCAAAGAATTAAATGTGCCCAAATCCATTTAACCATGAATTGCAGAAGCTAAAAACTTTGTTAGAGTGGTCCGTAAACCCTACTTTTAACCATAGCACTTATAGATGTGATGTTTATTTTGCATTATTCTGGTAATATGCAGGATGATACAAGCACCACTTAATATTTTGCACTGCTCAGCAGTACCTTTTTGTGCTTTCAGTGTTTTTCTTTATTTTACAAAGATTTTCCCACCCTTAGGCAAACAGCCTGATTCACTAACAGGTTGCATTGTAGACCTTTTGTAAATAACTGGAAGTAGTATGAATTAACCCAGGCTACATAGCATCACATCACAGTTTGCTAAGTAGGGTAGTCTCAAGAGACAACAAAAGCCGCAAAGTGGTGTCTGAAAGAGGCAGCTATTGTAGGGATTAAAAATGACATACTGGAACAACATGTCTTTATCTCTGAGAACATGTAATCAATGGCTGCAATGTCTACCAACCTCAGAATTTAAAATATGCTGGCAATTTATTCATTGGTTTCCCTTTCACACCTAGGCTATGATAAAAGCAATACATGAAGACAATTGTTAACAGCTTAGCAAGATAGATACAGTGTCTTAGCCCAAATATCTTTGCAAATTTTCTGCATCAAAGGTTGTCATCAGTGGTGCACTTGTGCACAATTGGAATTTATTTCAGCCAAAGGCTAGCTCAAGGGATGAGGAGGTCTTGTGGCACAGTGGGTAGCAGCGTCCCTGCCTCTAAGCCAGAACTCCGGCTTCAAGTCCCACTCCAGGGCTTGATGGCCAAGGAAGGTATGTTCATAACGTGGCCAAACAGGCTGAGTATCAACTTGTAAATCCTTCCAGCACATGCCAGTGGCAGGCAGTAAGCGCAGGAGATTCCTGGTCAGCCATATTATGGAAAAAAATTGGAGCCTCTACCATCACTATAAATAGCTCCAGACTACAACATGCATGCAAAAGTGTATGTTGCCACAGCAACTCAGACTCCTTGTGGGGGGCCAGTTGGCTGGACAGCCAGTGTGGATCAGATTGGTGCCAACAGCACAGGGTTCAATGCTCATTCTGGCTGAGATGGATTTGGGACCTGTCTCCTTGCTCTACCGTGACACTGTGGGTCGGACCTGCTTTTGGGCAGAGAACTGAAGCAGCAGCAGCTGAAGGGAGCTGTATTGCTGTATTTTATTGCTTCACAAATGCACATTTACACCTGTGCTGCAACTACAGTGACTCTGTGTTTTCAAACTGTAATGTAGCTTTAAACCCTACCTGAGCAATTGTATCCATTCAAAACACCTTCCAAAATAGGTTTTGTTGTGAACTCAAACACCTCTTGCTGTGTAGAGGTTTCATTAAAAACTCTATCAAACACAAACTTCAGATCCTTCCTTTTCCGACAGGGCATCTCTCGGTTTCTGAACTTAGCTCCAGAAAACACATCATCGTTTGTGTCTTCCTTTGGGTCAAAGACCAGAACGTTTTCATCTGCCACTTCCACAACTGCATGGTTATCACTCTCCTGTTCTCGTTGATTCTGCGGCCGTATTCGGACAACTACAGTAACGTTTCCTTCTTCCTCCAGTGCCATGATAATGATTATAATTCTCACCTATCTTGCCTCATGTACCTGTAACCCAAAAAAAAAAGTCAAATAAAGAATTGATAGAGTATTCAGAAAGCAAGCAGATTGGGCAGCATCTGAGTTTACCTCTAGCAAATCTGAGTGTGCCCCTGACTGCCCAGATCCAAATCTCACCAAGTCATCAGGTGAGGGTATATTTCGGTGTATATTTCAATCCTCAGTATAAGTATGACACATGGGGTGGGATCAGAGATGCCATTCATGTCCTGAGTGGATCCTTTCTAAATCAAAGTAAATAATCCCCACTTAATTATGTTCTTTAACTGATGAATATATTGGCCTGGTTAGCTCATTTGACTAGACTGCTGGCGTGTGAATCAGAGTAATGCCAACAGCGTGTATTCCATTGCCATTCTTGGTAGATTTGGGATCTGATCTTCACCCTGCCCCTGAGAGTGGAAGACAGTGGTGGCAAACCACCAAAGACAAAAAATTGCTGAGAAAATGGCTCAGGATGAAGCATCAGCAGACAATGATCCAAGGCAAAAACAAAAATACATGGAAAAACTCAGCAGGTCTGGCAGCATCTGCGGAGAGGAGCACAGTTAACGTTTCGAGTCCGAATGACCCAACAGAACTAAGTAAAAATAGAAGAGAGGTGAAATGTAAGCTGGTTTAAGGGGAGGGGGTGGTGGGACAAGTAAAGCTGGATAGAGGGCCAGTGATAGGTGGAGATAACCAAAAGATGTCACAGACAAAAGGACAAAGAGGTGTTGAAGGCGGTGATATTATCTAAGGAATGTGCTAATTAAGGGTAGAAAGCAGGAAAAGCAAGGTACAGATAGCCCTAGTGGGGATGGGGTGAAGGAATCAAAAAAGGCTAAAAGGTAGAGATAAAACAATGGATGGAAATACATTTAAAAATAATGGAAATAGGTGGGAAAAGAAAAATCTATATAAATTATTGGAAAAAAAGGGGGGGATCGGAAAGGGAGTGGGGATGGATGAGAGTGTTCATGATCTAAAATTGTTGAACTCAATATTCAATCCGGAAGGCTGTGAAGTGCCTAGTCGGAAGATGAGGTGCTGTTCCGCCAGTTTGCGTTGAGCTTCACTGGAACAATGCAGCAATCCAAGGACGGACATGTGGGCATGAGAGCAGGGTGGAGTGTTGAAATGGCAAACGACAGGGAGGTCTGGGTAATGCTTGCGGACAGACCGAAGGTGTTCTGCAAAGCGGTCACCCAGTCTGCGTTTGGTCTCTCCAATGTAGAGGAAACCGCATTGGGAGCAACGAATGCAGTAGACTAAATTGAGGGAAGTGCAAGTGAAATGCTGCTTCACTTGAAAGGAGTGTTTGAGCCCTTGGACGGTGAGGAGAGGGGAAGTAAAGGGGCAGGTGTTGCACCTTCTGCGGTTGCATGGGAAGGTGCCATGGGAGGGGGTTGAGGTGTAGGGGGTGATGGAGGAGTGGACCAGGGTGTCCCGGAGGGAACGATCCCTGCGGAATGCCGCCGGGGGGGGGTGAAGGGAAGATGTGTTTGGTGGTGGCATCATGCTGGAATTGGCGGAGGATAATCCTTTGAATGCGGAGGCTGGTGGGGTGATAAGTGAGGACAAGGGGGACCCTATCATGTTTCTGGGAGGGAGAAGAAGGTGTGAGGGCGGATGCGCGGGAGATGGGCCGGACATGGTTGAGGGCCCTGTCAACCACCGTGGGTGGAAAACCTCGGTTAAGGAAGGAGGACATGTCAGAGGAACTGTTTTTGAAAGTGGCATCATCAGAACAGATTCGACGAAGGCGAAGGAACTGAGAGAATGGGATGGAGTCCTTACAGGAAGCAGGATGTGAGGTAGCTGTGGGAGTCGGTAGGCTTGTAATGAAATTGATACAGAGAGGTCAAGGAAGGGAAGGGAAGTGTCAGAGATGGACCATGTGAAAATGATGGAGGGGTGGAAATTGGAAGCAAAATTAATAAATTTTTCCAGGTCCAGGCGAGAGCATGAAGCAGCACCGAAGTAATCATCGATGTACCAGAGAAAAAGTTGTGGGAGGGGGCCGGAGTAGGACTGGAACAAGGAATGTTCCACATACCCCATAAAGAGACAGGCATAGCTGGGGCCCATGCGGGTACCCATAGCCACACCTTTTATTTGGAGGAAGTGAGAGGAGTTTAAGGAGAAAGTGTTCAGCGTGAGAACAAGTTCAGCCAGACGGAGAGTAGTGGTGAATGGGGATTGTTCGGGCCTCTGTGATCTAAGGGCCTGCCTTCAGGCAGAGCACACATGAATGAATGATGTATTCCAGAAAATACTTGCACTTTGACTATGGCCTTCAAAAGTAATTCATTGCATGTTATCCTTTTCACTCAGAATTATATAAACTAGCAAACTGACTTTTGCCACTGACTATCCTGCAAATGTTCAATAGCATGGCAAAAGTTTCCTTCCTAGTTTTCCCCTCCATTATTAAGATGGGGAAAATCTTCCTCCAAAAGGAGACTGTTTTAGATGTTGCAATGTCACTCATTTACTCATGCTCCCAAGAAAGATGGTAGGGCAATTTGTATTTAGGCAGCAAAAGCAAATCTTTCTACAAGGATATTATCCTCATTATATACACGCACTCCATAATAACTAGCAATTCCCATTATATGGTTCCATATTCTGGACTCTCAGACTACCCTGATCATACATATGCCAAACCAACAGGCCATCTTCATTGTGCCATATGGCTGGCCTTTCTCATTAAACAGTTGCAGACCTACAGCATGTCTTCAATACACACATTTGCCAGACAAGTTTTCCTTAGTAACAGATACATACGTTAGACAGATTGTCCTGATTACTTTCTACTGTACATCACTTCAGCCAAAAGAATACTTCCAAAAGAGATGTCTATGAGGGAATGCAAGGTTCACCACAAAATTACTGTGCCAATCACCATGAAATTACTGTGCCATAAATTAAGCTTAATCTTTTACATTGCAGATTTAATTATTTTAATTTCCCAGTCCAACATCTGGGAAAGGCTGGCTTTATTGGCATTGAACTTCTTTCTGTTTCTCAATTAGATGGTCCAGCCTTAAATCCTAATTTGATTGCTAATCTCAATCATGCCAAAATGCTGGAATTTTGACTGGATTGCTGGGTTGACATTTTGAAGTACCAAAACCAGTATATCTCTGTAGAATCATGCTTTCAATATAATTGGGTAGTAACATTAACATTCAGCCAGCTGCTGTGGTTTCCCTCTTCGAAGAAATATGAAAGAAGAAATCTAATCAAGGCACAAAGTAAGGCAAGATAGTTTAGCCTCTGGATTCCAAAAAGGTGTGTTTTAGACATCAGAAAAATGCATAGTGAGTGTTAACTCTACAGCACAACATTCAGTCAGGACTATTGTATTTCTAAGCCTCACTTAAACTATAAGGCTGACAACAGTAGGAGCAAAAAAGTATGAAGCTGGGGTAGTTGAGGGAGCTTTATCCTGCATCCAACCCATGCTTACACAAGATCTGGAAAAGCTTAACGGTGATAGAAGAAAATAAAAAAATGTTACACACATAAACATCACACCCTGTCCTTGCCACATGCTATATTTTCCATTTAATCGGATCAGCTTATCGTGGATTTGGCGACAACATTCTGCATGGGTCCACTTTCCAAATGTACAAAGCAGAAAAGATAGAATCATAGAATGGTTACAGCACAGAAGATGGCCAATCAGCCCATCATGTCTGTGCTGGCTCTATGAAGGAGCAATTCTTCCTGTACAGATAATAATCCAATTCCCTCTTGAATGCCTCATGTGAGAAATTGATTTTTAAAAATATTTTTCAGGAATATTGTGTCATTCTGTGAAGACTGTGTGTGTATGATTTAATTAAGCTGGGCAGAGATTATTAATAGGAGATAGGTTGTCTGGTGGTTTGAAAACATGAAAAGGATAGAGGTGTTAGGTTTGAGGTATAAGCGAATAGGTTAGATCTAACATTTGCATTTTTAGGTAAGTGGAGTTTGTTTAAATATCAAAGGGGAGTCCGAGGTAAAAAGAGTCATGTTTGCACCTTGCAGGAGTTCCATAAATAGCCATAGGTAAATAGAAGTGGGGATATTATATTTTATTGACCCGAAAGCAAAGACAGGATTAAAATATGAAAGATCTTACATTTGGAAGGGTCTGAGTTTCAAAGAGGTGTGAAAACAATGGAACCCGAGATGAAAGGGAAAAACAGTATTTTAGAGCTGTTGAGCTGTGAGATGTGAGTTATAGCAGCTGTAGCATTGGCTGAGAGAGGGTGCTGTTTGAATCAAGCATCCATTCAAGCCAGAAAAGCCTTGGGCTGCAAAAAGCAATGTTATTCTGAAGTTTGGATTTTTCACAGCAGAGTGGAAGAGAGTCACAGGTCATGTGGTATGCCTTTATTGAAGCTACAACAGTTTGCTATGGGTAATACTACTGGATTTTTTGAAGTTAAACATCTGTAAGGGAGCATTGCCTGGAAGGTGTTTACTTGCAAGTCTGACCAAGTAGCATGTCTTTTGGGGGAAATATTTTGTAAGACTAAGTTTAACTGTGTATATGTAATCTTGTGTGCTTAAGTTTTGTCTTTTTATTGTTAATAAAACTTTTACTTTTAATTTTTAAAATCTCAAAAGTGTTACTGGACTTCCTACTGCTGAGATCAGTACATCCCCTTCTTGTTTTCAGAATACAAAATAAAAGGGTATGGCCCGTAAGCCAAGTTTCCCTCTGGGATTTGGATTGTGCAGTAATTAATGTTGGCTGTGGTCATAACACTCAATTAAACCTGCCTCCACCACACTCTCAGGCAGTGCATTCCAGATCCTAACCATTTGCTGCGTGGTGTAAAAAAAGATTTTCCTCATGTCGCCTGTCCTTTTTGCACCACTTCCACCACTGACAACAGTTTTACCCTCTCTACTCTGTCCAGACCCCTCATTTTGAATACCTCTATCCTATCACCTCTCAGCCATCTCTTCTCCAAGGAGAATAGTCCAAACTTCTCCAATCTATGTAACTGAAGTTCCTCAACCTATACTTACTTAACTTGCCAAACAAATAACCTAATTAACGAGCCTCACTCAACATGAAATTACATTTACAGGTCACCTTTAAATGTAATAAAGCATCTCAAAGCAATTCAGAAGAAATAATAAAAACAGAAAATGTTGGAAAAACTCAGCAGATCTGGCTGTATCTGGGGAGAAAAACAGTGTCAACGTTGAGTCTAATATGACTTTTCATCAGAATCGCAGTATTTTGCTTTCAATTCACAGAAGCAATCTGATTCAAAGCCACACAATGAGATATCAAGACAAGTGACAAAAGCTTGATTAAAGAGGACAGTTTTAAGGGGAATCTTAAAGGAGGAGAGTTGGAGAGGTTTCGGGAAGTAATTCTAGCTTAGGTCAAGGCAGCTGAAGGCAGAGGTGCCAATGGTGGAGCGATGAAAATCAAGGGTATACAAGAGGGAAGAATGAGAGGAACATAGAGATTGTGGAAAGATGAGAATTTTAAAACTGGAAGCTTCTCAGACAGGGAGGTTAGTGAACACAAGGGTGATGGGCATATGGGTCCTGATGAGAGTTAGGATAAGGACAACTGAGCAGTAAATAAGCTCATGTTTGCAGCATGGACAGTGGGAGGCTAGCTTGGAGAAAAATGGAATAGTTGAGTCTAGACACCACAAAGGCAATGATTTGGATTTCAGCTGAAGATAATATGAGCCTGGGGTGGAAATGTTACAGGAGTGGAAGTAGGCAGTCTTGATGATGGAAGGGATATAAGGTCAGCTCAGTTCAGAGTCAAATTCAACTCCGAGGTTACAAAACTCAAACTTAGCCAGTGGCCAGGGAGAGACAACATCTGAACATACAAATTAGGAGCAGGAATAGGCCACTCTGCCCCTTGAGCCTACACCGCCATTCAATAAGTTCTGTGGCTTGAGAACAGAGCTTTTGAATTAGCAGATTCAGTAAGGAATAGAATGTTTATGACAAAAAGGAGGGGAAAAGAATCTTTGTTCCCAAATGCAATAAACTGTATATTAGCTACTTCATATAGAATGCTCTTTTGATACATTAGGCCAGGGGTTATTTTATTCAGTAGTTGATTCTAAAGTTGGTTTGAAATAAAAGTCTTTTCCCACTGCTTCTCAACTGAGGTGCATGTCCTTCATTCAGGTTATTTTGTTCCTCTTTTTATTCATGTAATACAATAATTTCTATCCCAAGGAAGATTTGTTGACAAGTGCCTGACAGTATTGCTCTTGATTTGGTTGCTCCAAGGTATGAGAGAAGAGACTGTATTTACTTTGTCCGCAACTAGACTGGGTGTTGTTTTATTTTTAAAATGAGACATGATTGTGCCTGTAATTGTCAACTCACAAAAATATAAAATGGGACAATTTCACTTGATCTGCTGCCATTTTGTATGTACACTGCTGCATGTGAACAACCTAGAAAAAAAGAATTAGAGCTTCAAATACCACAAACCTAAATTTAAAAATACTGAAAGGCTTGATATGTGTCTGAAAGAAAAAGGTGTAAGACTAGTGCTAGTTACAGGTTTCATCAATCTGTTTTGTGTCGATAGGATGGATATCATATAGATTTTATGTTTTAATGTATGAGGCTTCACCCCATCCAGGTTACAATTATCAATGCTCTGAAGAAGAGTTACATGGACTCAAAACATTAACTTTGTTTCTCTCTCAGATGCTGCCAGATCTGGAGTTTTTCCAGCATTTTCTGTTTTTAATTTCAGATTTCCAGATCCACAGTATTTTGCTTTTACATTACAATTATCAATAACTGGGCAAGCACCAGCAAATCCAGTCAGAAGTTTCCCCTCCTCCAACTAAATGCACAGACTAAAATTCACTGCTAAAAGCAGCACCATCCAAGATTGGGAGTTCTGAAAAACAGAGAGTCAGCCTCACGTATAAAGCACTGCCCAAGTAACTGCACCTTCAAAATAAATATTTATGGTTATATAGTACATTTCATGACTTGGGCACCCCAAAGCACTTTACTATCAATGGAATACTGTTGTAATGTAGGAAACGCAGCCGCCAACTTGCACGCAGCAACTCGCACAAACAGCAACGGCCAGATAATCTGCTTTAATGATAAAAGCAAAATACTGCGGATGCTGGAAATCTGAAACAATCTGCTTTAATGATGTCGATCGAGGGATAAATATCGTCCAGGGCACCGGGGAGAGCTCCCCTGCTGTTCTTCCAAACAGCGCAACCAGATCTTTTGCATTCACCCGAGCGAGCAGACACCGAGCTTCAGCTGGACGTCTCATCTGAAAGACGGCACCTCTGACAGTGGGGCACTCCCTCAGCGCTGCACTGGCAAAGCCAGACTTTGGTGCTCGAGTTGGGGGCTCGAACTCTGATCCGAAAGTCTGATGGGGAGGATTTCAAATCGGTGCCAGGCTGAAGAGACACCCAGGTTTTGGGGAGAGGGAGGAGGAGGGGGGGGTGAGGGGAGGAGGAGGGGGGTGAGGGAGGAGGAGGGGGGGTGAGGGAGGAGGGGGGGGTGAGGGAGGAGGAGGGGGGGGTGAGGGAGGAGGAGGGGGGGGTGAGGGAGGAGGAGGGGGGGGTGAGGGAGGAGGAGGGGGGGTGAGGGAGGAGGAGGGGGGGGTGAGGGAGGAGGAGGGGGGGGTGAGAGGGAGGAGGGGGGGGTGAGGGAGGAGGAGGGGGGGTGAGGGAGGAGGAGGGGGGTGAGGGAGGAGGAGGGGGAGTGAGGGAGGAGGAGGGGGGTGAGGGGAGGAGGAGGGGGGTGAGGGAGGAGGAGGGGGGTGAGGGAGGAGGAGGGGGGTGAGGGGAGGAGGAGGGGGGTGAGGGAGGAGGAGGGGGGTGAGGGGAGATGGAAGGGGGGGAGGGGAGATGGAGGGGAGAGGGGAGATGGAGGGGGAGAGGGGAGATGGAGGGGAGATGGGGGGGGGAGGAGGGGAGATGGGGGGGGAGGGGAGTGATGGGGGGGAGGAGGGGAGATGGGGGGGGGGGAGGGGAGATGGGGGAGGGGAGGGGGGGAGATGGGGAGGGGAGGGGGGGGAGATGGGGAGGGGAGGGGGGGGGAGATGGGGAGGGGAGGGGGGGGGAGATGGGGAGGGGGAGGGGGGGGGGAGATGGGGAGGGGAGGGGGGGGAGATGGGGGAGGGGAGGGGGGGGGAGATGGGGAGGGGAGGGGGGGGAGTGGGGAGGGGAGGGGGGGGGAGATGGGGAGGGGGGGGGGAGATGGGGAGGGGAGGGGGGGGGGATGGGGAGGGGAGGGGGGGGGAGAATGGGGAGGGGAGGGGGGGGGAGATGGGGAGGGGAGGGTGGGGGGAGATGGGGAGGGGAGGGGGGGGGGAGATGAGGAGGGGAGGGGGGGGGAGGGTGGGGGTGGGGGTGGGGGGGGGGGGGGAGATGGGGAGGGGGATGGGGGGGGGGAAGGGGGGGGGAGGGGGTGGGGGGGTGGGGGTTGGGGGGGGGTGGGGGGTGGGTGGGGGGTGGGGGGGAGGGGGGGGGAGGGGGGGAGAGGGGTGGGGGGGGGTGTGGGGTTGAGGGGGGTGTGGGGTGGGGTATATGTATGATATAT